>NW_016849036.1:0-1055 GCF_001698545.2 Rhinopithecus bieti | reverse complement strand
TGTGCTCTGAAATATCTCTTTTTCTATTTTACAGGAACAGTGTTCAAACATAGCCTTATGAGAAAAGAGGTAAAACGTCCTGAGTGGAAAGCATACATCACAAAGCAGTTTCTCAGAAAGCTTCTCTCGGATTTTTTTCTGAAGATATTTACTTTTTCACCATAGTCCTAAATGTGCTCCCGAATGTCCCTTCACGTATCCATCCATGACGGAGCCTCCAAGCTATGTATTGCAAAGAAAGCTTTATCTAAGTGAGATGAATAAACATAGCCAAAAGTACATTCACAGAAAGTTTCTTTCCGGTTTTCATCTGAAGATATTTCCTTGGCCACCATAGTCCTGAATGTACTCCCGAATGTCCCTTCACGGATCGGTACATGACAGAGTTTCCAGGCTGCATAATATAAAGAAAGCTTTATCTATGTAAGATGAATACCCATAGCACAGAGCAGTTTCACAGAAAGCTTCTTTGCAGTTTTTGTCTGAGGCTATTTCCCTTTTCACCTTAGGCCTCAGAATGCTCCTGGATATCCCTTTGTATCTTTTTCTCCAAAAGGGTTTCCCCAATGCGGTATCAGAAGAGAGGTAGAACACTATGAGTGGAATGCACAGGTCACAAAGCAGTTCCCCGGTAATCTTCTCTTCAGTTTCTATCTGAACATATCTCCCTTTTCGCTGTAAGACTCAAAGTGCTCATGAATATCCCTTCACTGGCTAAACATAAACAGTGTTAGAAAACGGCCCAGTGAAAAGAGAAGCTTAAATGAGGGAGAAGAATTCACACAACACATACCAGTTTCACAGAAAGCTTCCTTCTGGTTTTTATCTGAGGATATTTCTTTCTCCATATTCTGTTTTTTTTTTTTTCAGCCTCACTCCAATTTTATTTTATTTCATTTTCATACTTTAATTTTTCTTTCAGACTCAGGGGGTACGGGTGCAGATTTGTTACATGGCATATTGCACGATGCTGAGGTTTGGGGTGTATCACACCAGGATCCCATCACCCAGGATCACTGCAATTTTACAAAGGCTAGAAGCTTTATTCTTGGTAT
>NW_016849035.1:0-364 GCF_001698545.2 Rhinopithecus bieti | reverse complement strand
AAGAAAAGAAAAGTAAAGAAGAGTGTTATGTGAAATCTTGCTTCGTTGCCTTTAAATTGCTTATTACTGAGTTATTGCATTAGATTTGTGCTTTGTGGTAGTTGTAGTACTACTGTTGATTGATTTCATTCTCTATTCATGGAACACCAACGGTGTTCCTGGTACTATGCTGACCACCTGAGATAAAAAGATAACTAGAAGTTGGTCCTTGCCACTCAGAGCTCAGAGTCTCCTACTGGGAGAGTGTGGGAAGGTCTGATAAGAGCTGTAGTGATCTTGCCACATAGTTTGTATTTGTATCTTAAAACCAGTGGGGAGCCATGGCAATGTTTTAAGCAAGAGAGTGACAAGATCCAATGATTCA
>NW_016849034.1:0-1912 GCF_001698545.2 Rhinopithecus bieti | reverse complement strand
CATCCCTGAGAAAGAGAATGGGCCCTGAAGGTAGGCCTATAGACGGCCCCTTTTAAGGTGTCCTATCTTTTATGGTCAAAGCCAATGAGATGAAATAAGCCCTGGTCTCCTATAGTGCTCCCAGGCTTATTAGGATGGGAAAATTCCCACCTAATAAATTGTGGTCAGGCAGGTTACCTGCTCTCAAATCCTGTTTCCTGATAAGATGTTATCAATGACAATGCGTGCCCGAAACTTCATTAGCAATTTTAATTTCTCATCTGGTAGTCCTGTGATCTCGTCCTGCCTCCATTTGCTTTGTGATATTTTATTACCTTGTGAATTCTGCAATCTCTGTGACCCACACCCTATTCGTGCACTCCCTCCCCTTTTGAAAATCGCTAATAAAACTTGCTGGTTTTACGGCTCAGGGAACATCATGGATCCTGCCGACACGTGATGTCTCCCCGGACACCCAGCTTTAAATTTCTCTCTCTTGTGCTCTTTCCCTTTATTTCTCAACCCAGCCGAGACACTTGGGAAATAGAAAAGAACGGGTTCTCCTGAGAATGGAGAAACCTCGTCTCTACAAAATTAAAAAATTAGCCAGGCATGGTGGTGTGCGCCTGTGGTCCCAGCTACTCTGGGAGGCTCAGGTGGAAGGATCACTTGAACCCAGGGGTCGAGGCTGTGGTGAGTCACGTTCACACCACTGCACTCCAGCCTGGGAGACAGAGCGAGACCCCATTCTAAAAAAAAAAAAATTAAGGACTGGGCTTGGTGGCTCGTGCCTGTAATCCCAGCACTTTGGGAGGCCGAGGTGGGCAGATCATGAGGTCATAAGATCGAGACCAGCCTGGCTAACATGGTGAAACCCCATTTCTACTAAAATACAAAATTAGCTGAGCGTGGTGGTGCGTGTCTGTAATCCCAGCTACTCAGGAAGCTGAGGCAGGAGAATCGCTTGAACCAGGGAGTTGGAGGTTGCACAGTGAGCCGAGATTGCACCACTGCACTCCAGCTTAGCAAGACTCTGTCTCAAAAAAAAAAAAAGAAAAGAAAAGAAAAGAAGTTGCTATGCTGTTTTTCCAAAGTGGTTTACCATTTCATACTGACAGAACTGTTTCAAGGAAGCTGCATCAAAATGTTCCTCTTGTAAATTCTTGCTTCAAATATGCCAAAACTAAGTGTTATGTTTGTTAGAGAACAGGTTGCCACTCAGATTACCTCAAGGGACAGAGATGGGTTGGAATGCAGCCATCTCAGTGGCCAGTAATCTGCCTCTTGAAGAACCAGCAGGTCTTCTGGAAGCCACAGTGGCTTCCAGTGCCCAGTGGCAGCCCCAGGAGCACACCCTGCCTCCCTGCCCAGACCCCCTGTGGCTCAGCATCTCTGTCTGTAGTGACTGGCTGGCTCTGCCCAGGTCTTGTGGTACAGGTGAAGTGACACTAGCCCACACACCTGAGCATGTATGATGCCTCATAGGCACTGTTTTTTTTTTTGAAATGGAGTCTCACTCTGTCAGCCAGGCTGGAGCGCAGTGGCGCGATCTGGGCTCACTGCAAGCTCTGCCTCCCAGGTTCACGCCATTCTCCTACCTCAGCCTCCCGAGTAGCTGGGTAGATAGGACTACAGGTACCCACCACCACACCTGGCTAATTTTTTTGTATTTTTAGTAGAGACGGGGTTTCACCTTGTTAGCCAGGATGGTCTCGATCTCCTGACCTCATGATCCGCCTGCCTTGGCATCCCAAAGTGCTGGGATTACAGGCGTGAGCCACCATGCCTGGCATAGGCACTGTGTTAAGAGCTATACTCAAATCAATTCATTAAGCCTTCATAACCCCAACTGTTATTTTATCTATACACCCATTTTACAGATGAGAAAAATGAGGTTCAATGAGGCAATTCACTTTCTTAAGATTATGTAACC
>NW_016849033.1:0-1144 GCF_001698545.2 Rhinopithecus bieti | reverse complement strand
AGAGATTGAAGATCAACTTAAGGAAATAAAGTATGAAGATAAGATTAGAGAAAAAAGAATGAAAACGAATGAAAAGAGCCTCCAAAATATAAGACTATGTGAAAAGACCAAACCTATGTTTGATTGGTGTACCTGAAAGTGATGGGGAGAACGGAATCAATTGGAAAACACTCTTCAGGATATTATCCAGGAGAACTTCCCCAACCTAGCAAGACAGGCCAACATTCAAATTCAGGAAATACAGAGAACGCCACAAAGATACTCCTCGAGAAGAGCAATCCCAAGGCACATAATTGTCAGATTCTCCAAGGCTGAAATGAAGGAAAAAATGTTAAGGGCAGCCAGAGAGAAAGGTTAGATTACCCACAAAGGGAAGCCCATCAGACTAACAATGGATCTCTCTGCAGAAACTCTACAAGCCAGAAGAGAATGGGGCCAATATTTAACATTCTTAAAGACTTTTAACCCAGAATTTCATATCCAGCCAAACTAAGCTTCATAAGCAAAGGAGAAATAAAATTCTCTACAGACAAGCAAATGCTGAGAGATTTTGTCACCACAAGGCCTGCCTTACAAGAGCTCCTTGAGGAAACATTAAACATGGAAAGGAAAAACTGGAACCAGCCACTGCAAAAACATACCAAATTATAAAGATCATTGACACTATGAAGAAATTGCATCACCTAACGAGCAAAATAACCAGCTAGCATCATAATGACAGGATCAAATTCACACATAACAATATTAACCTTAACTGTAAACAAGCTAAATGCCCCTAATTAAGACACAGACTGGCAAATTGGATAAAGAGTCAAGAATCATCAGTGTGCTGTATTCAGCAGACCCATCTCACATGTAAAGACGCACATAGGCTCAAAATAAAGGGATGGAGGAATATTTACCAAGCAAATGGAAAGAAAAAAAAGCAAGGGTTGCAATCCTAATCTCTGATAAAACAGACTTTAAACCATCAAAGATCAAAAAAGACAAAGAAGGACATTACATAATGGTTAAGGGATCAACGCAACAAGAAAAGCTAACTATCCTAAATATATATGCACCTAATACAGGAGCACCCAGATTCATAAAGCAAGTTCTTAGAGACCAACAAAGAGACTTAGACTCCACACAATAATAGTGGGAG
>NW_016849032.1:0-1916 GCF_001698545.2 Rhinopithecus bieti | reverse complement strand
TGGGATTACAGCTTGAGCCACCGCGCCCGGCCAGTAATTCTCTTAATAGATTATACAGGCATACCTTACAGATACTGCAGTTTTTGTTCCTGACCACCACAGTATAGCACAAGTTACACAAATTTTTTGATTTCTGAGTACATATAAAGGTTATGTTTACACCATACTGTTATCTGTTAAGTGTGTAACAGCATTGTGTCTAAGAAATGTACATACTTTAATTAAAATATACTTTTGCTTAAAAATCTGCTAACAATCATCTGAACCTTCAGTGAAGCACAGCTTTTTGCTGGTGGAGGATCTTGCCTTGATCAAGGTGGTGGTTGCTAAAGGCTGGGTGGGGGCTCTGGCAGTTTCCTAAAATAAGACAACAGTGAAGTTTGCTGCATCAGTTGCCTCTTTTTTATGAAAGATTTCTCTATAAAATGTAATGCTGTTTGATAGCATTTTACCCACAGTAGAACTCCTTTCAGAATTGGAATCAGTCCTCTCAAACCCTACTGCTGCTTTATCAGCTGAGTTTATGTAATACTCTAAATCCTTTGTTATTTCAACAGTGTTTACAACATCTTCAGAGGAGATTTATGTCAAGAAACCAGTTTCATTCATTGCTCATTCATTTAGATTTTATTATGACATTGCAGTGATTCACATCTTCAGGCTCTACCTCTGATTCTACTTCTCTTGCTGTTTACACCACATCTGCACTTATTTCCTCCACTGAAATCTGGAACCCCTCAAAGCTATCCATGAGAGTTGGAATCAACTTCCAAACTTCTGTGAATGTTGCTTTTTTGACCTTTTCCCATGAAGAGGTATCACAGATGTTCTTAAGGGCAACTAGAATGGTCAGTCCTTTCCAGAAAATGTTCTACTTACTTTGGCCAGTTTCATCAGAAGAAGCACTGTCTATGGGAGCTATATTTTTTCTTTTTGGAGACGGAGTTTCACTCTTGTTGCCCAGGCTGGAGTGCAATGGTGTGATCTTGACTCACTGCAACCTCCGCCTCCTGGGTTTAAGTGATTCTCCTGCCTCAGCCTCCTGAATAGCTGGGACTGTAGGCACAGACCACCATGCCTGGCTAATTTTTTTTTTTTTTTTTTTTTTTTTGTATTTTTAGTAGAGATGGGGTTTCGCCATGTTGTCCAGGCTGGTCTTGAACTCCTGACCTCAGGTGATCTCACTTCAGCCTCCCAAAGTGCTGGGATTACAGGTGTGAGTTACTGTGCCTGGCCAGCAGCTATATTCTTATGAAATGTATTTCTTAATAAGACTTGAAAGCTGAAGTGATTCCTTGATCTGTGGGCTGCAGAATGAATGTTGTGTTTGCAGGCATGAAAACAACATTCATCTCCTTGTGCATCTCCATCAGAACTCTTGGGCGACCAGGTGTGTTGTCAGTGAGCAGCAGTATTTTGAAATGAATCTTTTTTTCTGAGCAGTAGTTCTCAACAGTGGGCTTAAAATATTCAGTAAACCATCCTGTAAACAGATGTGCTATCTTCCAGACCCTGTTGTTTCGTCCCTAGAGCACAGGCAGAGTAGATTTAGCATAGTTGTTGTTTTTTGTTTTTGTTTTTGAAACAGGGTCTCGTTCTGTAACCCAGGCTGGAGTGCCAGCGTGCAGTGGTGTCATCTTGGCTAACTGCAACCTCTGCCTCCTGTGTTCAAGTGATTCTCTTGCCTCAGCCACCTGAGTATCGGGGATTATAGGTGTATACCACCACACCTGGCGAATTTTTGTATTTTTAGTAGAGATGTGGTTTTGCCATGTTGGCCAGGCTGGTCTCGAAATCCTGGCCTCAAGTGATCAGCCTGCCTTGGCCTCCCAAAGTGCTGGGATCACTGGGATCACAGGTGTGACCCATAATTTGTCCCTCTTCTCTCCCCTCCCCTCCCCACTCCTCCCCCCTCC
>NW_016849031.1:0-363 GCF_001698545.2 Rhinopithecus bieti | reverse complement strand
CAAAATACTAATAAAACTACTGTTTCCATGTCCCATGATCCCCTCTCTTCCTCTCCACCCTGAAAAAAATGAGTTCCTATTTTTTCTGAGAGAGGGAGAGATTGATTGGAATTCCATTTAAAATTTTGGTATATGGCATTTTCTAACTTAGGAAGCCACAATGTTCTTGGCCCATCATGACACTGGGTAGCATTAACTCTTAAGTTTTGTGCTTCCAAATCACTTTTTGGTTTTTAAGAATTTCTTGATACTCTTACAGCAAGCCTTCGATTTTGATCCTTTATTCTATTTGTCAGGTGCACAAGATTACCTTCCTTTTTTAGCCTTCTGTCTTGTCACCAACCATTCCTACTTGGTGGTCAT
>NW_016849030.1:0-232 GCF_001698545.2 Rhinopithecus bieti | reverse complement strand
CACAGACACACTGACACATAGACACACAGACACACAGAGACACACGGAGACACACAGACACACAGAGACACAGACACACAGACACAGACACACAGACACAGACACACAGAGACACACAGACACAGACACACAGACACACAGACACACAGACACACAGACACACAGACACACAGACACACAGAGACACACAGACACACAGACACACAGACACACAGACACACAGACACACACA
>NW_016849028.1:0-692 GCF_001698545.2 Rhinopithecus bieti | reverse complement strand
AGTGTCTCCCTCTCTCCCTCTCTCCCCTAGTCTCTCCCTCTTTCCCCAAGTCTCTCCCTCTCTTCCCCCAGTCTCTCCCTCTCTTCCTCCAGTCTCTCCCTCTCTCCCCCATCTCTCCCTCTCTCCCCCAGTCTCTCCCTCTCTCCCCCATCTCTCCCTCTCTCCCCCAAGTCTCTCCCTCTCTCCCCAAGTCTCTCCCTCTCTCCCCCAGTCTCTCCCTCTCTTCCCCAGTCTCTCCCTCTCCTCCCCCCGCCTCCCCTCTCTCCCCCCCGCCCCCCTCCATCTCTCCCCTTCCCCCCCAGTCTCTCCCTCTCTCCCCAGTCTCTCCCTCTCTCCCCCCAGTCTCTCCCTCTCTTCTCTCTGTCTCTCCCTCTCTCCCCTAGTCTCTCCCTCTTTCCCCAAGTCTCTCCCTCGCTTCCCCCAGTCTCTCCCTCTCTCCTCCCAGTGTCTCCCTCTCTCCCTCTCTCCCCAGTCTCTCCCTCTCTCCCCAGTCTCTCCCTCTCTCCCCCAGTCTCTCCCTCTCTTCTCTCTGTCTCTCCCTCTCTCCCCATCTCTCCCTCCTCCCAGTCTCTCCCTCTCTCCTCCCAGTCTCTCCCTCTCTCCTCCCAGTGTCTCCCTCTCTCCCTCTCTCCCCTAGTCTCTCCCTCTTTCCCCAAGTCTCTCCCTCTCTTCCCCCAGTCTCTCCCTCTCTT
>NW_016849027.1:0-2011 GCF_001698545.2 Rhinopithecus bieti | reverse complement strand
AAATGTACATTATTCTATAACTTTTAGAAAATAATAAAAGTATTTTTAAACTAAGGCTGTCAATGAAATGTAAATTAATTTCACATTATTTAAATGCATGTAGTGGAAATTATTGCTCAGGTGCAGTTTTATTGATTTTTTAAAAAAGAATTGCAATTCAAAAAAGACCTAAATATGCCAACTCTAATAGAAGGATTTAAGTAAGTGGGTTTATAGAAGTATAGTGAATGGTATTTTAGCTGGAGGATTGGACATATTAAAAATTTCAAGAATTAAAGGACAAGAGAATCTGATTTATCCAGATACAAATTCTCAGCATGTCAGAGTTAGTGGTTCTTATTTAATTCAGAATTCCTATTTTTAATATAAGTGAGGTTTCCAGCAGTTCTAGTGGGGAGCGTGTAATTGCCAATGTAAACCAATGCCCACTGTTCAGCCAGGAGCCAGGCAGGATGAAAGAATTGAGAAAAAGTGTGAACTTCTGCAACTTAGACTAATAGCCAGCTAAATCTGAGGCTTAATTAACCCATATATTTATACCATATTTTCACAAAATGGTAGCTGGAAATTTGAAGGTAAAAATGGAACTACTTCTTGCAAATCCATCTGGAGACTGTTAAATATAACTTACTGATTTTTTAACATGAACATTTTTTCTTGTTCTCCTGCCTCCTTGGAAATATAAACTTTTATGCATGGTTGCTGGTACTCATTGCCATCAACTTCTGTCCTTCTGCAACTGATGTCCTATTATAGTGTTTTTTAAAAGCTCACAAAAGATAAAAAAAAGAAATCAGCTAACACAATATATTTGCTAGCAAAGAAAAAAGTTATTTATGTGCTAAATGGGAAGTAGAAAATATTTTATGATTATTTAGAGATAGAACCTACTCTGTCATCCAGACTGAAATGCAATGACATTATTATAGCTCAGTGCAGCCTTGAGCTCCTGGGCTCAAATGATCCTCCCATCACAGCCTCCCAAGTAGCTAAGACTACACCTGGCTGATTTTTTTTTTTGCCAGATCACACATTTTTTATTAAAATCAACTTTGTATTAATACATTACAAGGTAATTTTGTGGTAATACATTATTTTATTTTATTATACTTTAAATTCTGGGGTACATGTGCAGAATGTGCAGCTTTGTTACACAGGTATACATGTGCCATGGTGGTTTGCTGCACCCATCAACCCATCATCTACATTAGGTATTTCTCCTAGTGCTGTCCCTCCCCTAACCCCAACCTTCTGACAAGCCCCGGTGTTTGAGGTTCCCCTCCCTGTGTTCATGTGTTCTCATTGTTTAACTCCCACTTATGAATGAGAACATGCAGTGTTTGGTTTTCTGTTGTTGTGTTAGTTTGCTGAGAATGATGGTTTCCAGCTGCTTCCATGCCCCTGCAAAGGACATGAGCTCATCCTTTTTTTTATGGCTGCATATTATTTCATGGTGTATATGTTCCGCATTTTCTTTAGCCAGTCTATCACTGATGGGCATTTAAGTTGGTTCCAAGTCTTTGCTATTGTGAACAGTGCCACAATAAACGTATGTGTGCCTGTGTCTTTATAGTAGAAAGATTTATAATCCTTTGGGTATATACCCAGTAATGGAATTGCTGGGTCAAATAGTATTTCTGGTTCTAGATCCTTGAGGAATCGCCACACTGTCTTCCACAATGGTTGAACTAATTTACATTCCCACCAACAGTGTAAAAGTATTCCTATTTCTCCACATCCTCTAGAGCATCTGTTGTTTCCTGACTTTAATGATCGCCATTCTAACTGGGTTGAGATGGTATCTCATTGTGGTTTTGATTTGTATTTCTCTAGTGACCAGTGATGATGAGCTTTTTTTCATATGTTTGTTGGCTGCATAAATGTTTTCTTTCGAGAAGTGCCTGTTCATATCCCTCACCTACTTTTGACTGGGTTGTTTTTTTTCTTGTAAATTTGTTTAAGTTCTTTGTAGATTCTGGATATTAGCCTATTGTTAGATGGATAGATTGCA
>NW_016849026.1:0-1147 GCF_001698545.2 Rhinopithecus bieti | reverse complement strand
TTCCTTCCTTGGTATATTGTAGGCATATGGAAAAGTGTATGTTAAATATATAGTTTGATAAATGTATAGCTAGTTGAATATTACCAGCACCCCAGAAGTGCTACCTCATTCCATTCTAGTTAATAACCTCCTCGCCCAGAGTAACCACTGTTCTTGGCTTATAACATTAATAAGTAACAAGTATATGTCATCTTACATATGAATAGTTTATACTCTTATCTAAAGCATGAGAACCCCTGAAATCAAAGGAAACATGAAGAATAGCCCTCTGCAAAAGTTTAGGCATTCAAATGTTTTGGCTTATAAGACAGATCAGGTATAGGTTAGAAGGAGCAGTTGAGTTCTACAGCCATCTTTGTATGTTACATATATTGTGATGTGATTATACCACATAAAGGCATCAAGTAAACTATTTTCTGCTTTGTAACTATAAGTTCTTTAGAATTACTTATTTGAATTCATCTATATATGATAGTTCATACATTTCCCAGAGCATCTGTCTATTATGAGAATACATTTCCTTTATGTAACATTATACTGGAATGATGCCAAGTTAGGTCTTTAATGTCTTGATATTATTTTACTCTGATTGCATTGCCACTGTTAGTTCAGAGAAAAATTCTGAACTCATGTATTAACATCTCTCTAGGTAAGGTAAGCAAATGTAGAAATGGAGCTACTCCACAAATGAGTCATTTGACAAGGGGATTTACCTCATGATTTGACTTTTATCATGAAGAGATATTTAGATTACATCCCTACTTAAGATACAAAAATAGAGCAAACTTCCTCCACAGCATACATTTAAAGGTTTCTAGGCCAGGTAGAGGGCTCACATCTATAATTATAGCAATTTGAGAGTCTGAGGCAGGAGGATCACTTAAGGTCAGGCATTCAAGACCAGCCTGGGCAACATAGCAAGACCCCTGGCTCTACGAAATATAAAGATAAAAATAGCCAGTGTGGTGGTGCTCAGCTATAGCCTTAGCTACTTGGAAGGCTGAGGTGAGACTGCTTGTATGTGGGAGGCTGAGGCTGTAGTGCACCAGTCTGGGTGACGGAGAGAGACCCTGTCTCAAAAATAAAATAAAATAAATAAATAAATAAAAGTTTTCTAATTCTATTTTACCAATCTGAAAATGAGAAT
>NW_016849025.1:0-530 GCF_001698545.2 Rhinopithecus bieti | reverse complement strand
AGTGTTTTAGTTATGAAGTGTTTGCCCATGCTTATGTCCTGAATGATATTGCCTAGGTTTTCTTCTAGGGTTTTTATGGTTTTAGGACTTACATTTAAGTCTTTATCCATCTTGAGTTAATTTTTGTATGAGGTGTAGGGAAGGGATCCAACTTCAGTTTTCTGCATATGGCTAGCCAATTTTCCCAACACCGTTTGTTAAATATAGGGAATCCTTTCCCCATTGCTTGTTTTTATCAGGTTTGTCAAAATCACATGATTGTAGATGTGTGGCATTTTTTCTGAGGCCTCTGCTGTGTTCCACTGATCTATATATCTGTTTTGGTACAGTACCATGCTGTTTTGGTTACTGTAGCCTTGTAGTATGGTTTGAAGTCAGGTAGCATGATGACTTCAGCCTTTCTTTTTCTTTTCTTTTCTTTTCTTTTTTTTTTTTTTTTTTGCTTAGGATTGTCTTGGCTATACAGGTTCTTTTTTGGTTCCATATGAAATTTAAAGTAATTTTTTCTAATTCTATGAAGAAAGTCAATA
>NW_016849024.1:0-548 GCF_001698545.2 Rhinopithecus bieti | reverse complement strand
TGATGTGCATTGATATGCACATACTTGGTTATGCCCTTTCAGTCTAACAAGTCATGTCCTTCGCTTCTGGGAACATATTTGAAAATGTATTCACAATGTCTTCTTCTTCTTCCCTTTCTGGAAGTCCTAGGATCCAGAACAGATTTCTCCTGAGATAGTCTTTTCCTATTTTTATGTTTATTATTTTTCTTCTTGGGGATATCTCAGGAAGCTGTTTCTAAAGCTGCTATTGCTATTGACTTTACTTCTACTGAGGTTTTCACATCTGTGTTTTCAAATCCTAAAAGCTAATTTTTTATTCTGTACCTAATGTTTTTCTCTTAAAAAATAGCATTCCGTTTAATCTCATGGATGCGGTGTCTGACATATCAGAGACTGACATTTCTTCCTTCTTTGACATGAAGTGATCTCACGTGACAGAGGTATGTTGTACCGGTTATTTCATCACCCAGGTATTAAAGCCAGTACCCAATAGTTATATTTGCGGCTCCCCTCACCCCTCCATCCTCAAATAGAACCCCGTGTCTGTCATTCCCTTCTTTCTGTCC
>NW_016849023.1:0-548 GCF_001698545.2 Rhinopithecus bieti | reverse complement strand
CACAGTGTAACTCTGTGTTATAAATTCACACATCACTAAAGCTTTCTCAGAAAGCTTTGTAGTTTTTATCTGAGGATATTTCCTTTGCAATCATAGGCTTCGATGCAATCCAAAGTATCCCATCACAGATTCCCCCAAAACAGTGCTACCAAACTGATCCATGAAAACAATCCTGTAACCCTGTGAGATTAATTAACACATCACAAAGCAGTTTCTCAGAAAGTATCTTTCCAGTTTTTATATGAGGATATTTCCTTTGTCATCATAATCTTCCAGGTCCTCGAAATATACCACCAGGGACTCCAAGAAAAGAGTGTTAGCAAACTGCTCAATGAAAAGAACAGTGTATCTATCAGATACGAATTCACAAATCACAAAGCAGTTTCTCAGAAAGCTTCTTTCTTGTTTTTCTCTGAAGATAATTCCTTTTTCACACTAAGCTTCAATGCGTTCTGAAATATGCCATTGTAGATTCCAGGTAAACAGGGCTAGTAAATTGCTCCATGAAAACAACAATGTAACACTGGGCCTTGAATTCAAACGTCACA
>NW_016849022.1:0-531 GCF_001698545.2 Rhinopithecus bieti | reverse complement strand
GATATTTCCTTTCCCAGTGTAGGCTGCATAGCGCTAAGAAGTATCCCATTGTAGATTTCAAGAAAACTGTGTTAGCAAACTGGTCCCTGAAGAGAAAACGGTAACTGTGTGAGTGGTATTCACACATCGCAATGCAGTTTGTCAGAACGCTTCTTTCCAGTTTTGATCTGAGGGTATTTCCTTTCTCACCATAGCCCTCAATGTGCTCCCAAATATCACTTTGCAGTATTCACGAAAACAGTGTTAGCAAATTGTTACTAGAAGGGAAAGGTGAAACTCTGCATGATGAATTCACACAGCAGAAAGCAATTTCTCAGAGAGCTTCTTTCTAGTTACTCTCTTAGGATATTTCTTTTTTCACCATAGGCTGCAATGCGCTCCCAATATCACTTTGCAGATTGCACGAAAACAGTGTTACGAATCTGTTTTATGAACACTAAGTTGTAACTCTGTGAGCTGAACTCACATATCACAAAGAGGTTTCTCAGAAAGCTCCTTTCTAATTTTTATTGGAGGATATTTCCTTTGTCG
>NW_016849021.1:0-541 GCF_001698545.2 Rhinopithecus bieti | reverse complement strand
TTTTAATGTAAGTAAGAATGTACATTCTTATGCCTCCTTATAATCCTTTTACCAAAGATGTATTTTGCTTTTCTTATACACCTTGCACACAAATTATTTTTTTTTCAGTAGTTTTACATTCAGGAGGCCTAGTTACTTTTAAATTATACAACATTTTTTGCATAAATTCTTTTTTTAACACACTTTTTTTATAACCTTTTTTTTTCTTTTCATGACTTTTACAGGCAATTTTTTTTTATATGCCTTAACTTTCTGACTTATTACAAACATTTCTTTCTTTAAACAACCAGTTAATTTATTTCAGGACAAGAATTTACCATATAACACTCTTTTATATAAATTCCACCCCCCCCTTTTTTCTCCCCCTTTTTTTTTCCGAAGATGATAACCATTTTTTTTTCCAAAGCGAAACTTTTTTTTTTTTTTAAATGTCTGTGGCCTAGACTGTCTAAGGTCACCAGAACAGAATGACTATAATACATATTACACTGTTAACTTTTAGCAAACTTCACTTTTGTTGAACACCTTGTAAGTTTGGGAT
>NW_016849020.1:0-363 GCF_001698545.2 Rhinopithecus bieti | reverse complement strand
TTATTATACTTTAAGTTCTGGGATACATGTGCAGAATGTGCAGGTGTGTTACACAGGTAGGCACGTGCCATGGTGGATTGCTGCACCCATCAACCTGTCATCTACATTAGGTATTTCTCCTAATGCTATCCCTCCCCTTACCACCGACCCCCTGACAGGCCCAGGTGTGTGATGTTCCCCTCCCTGTGTCCATGTGTTCTCATTGTTCAGCTTCCACTTATGAGCGAGAACATGCGGTGTTTGGTTTTCTGTTCCTGTTTTAGTTTGCTGAGAATGATGGTTTCCAGCTTCATCCATGTCCCTGCAAAGGACATGAACTCATCCTTTTAATGCCTGCATAGTATTCCATAGTGTATATGTGCC
>NW_016849019.1:0-688 GCF_001698545.2 Rhinopithecus bieti | reverse complement strand
GCAGAATAATTCTGCCCAATCTTTTTTATAAAATTACTCTAATAAACTGAATTTTATCTTTATTCTACTTATTCTTGCTTCGTACCCAATCATTTGTTTGAATAATCACACATAAAAGAGATCAAAACCAAAACCGTATTTTTCTCAAATGATGAGGTCTCTCATGGTCAGTTTTATTGTTATTGTGACAAGATTATAGTACTTAGTTATTCAATCAAACACTACTCTAAGCATCGTTTTGACAATATTTTGTAGATATAATTAGCATCTAGAATAAGTTGACTTGATGTAAAGGAGATCATTCTGAATAAAACCGATGCAAACAGTTGAAAGATCTTAAGAAGGAATCTAAGGTTTTTCTGAGGAAGAAGACATTCTGACTGGGGACTGCTGGTGCGTTTCCGGCTGGTCTTCCTGATGGTCTGCTCCACAGAATCCTACACACAATCATAGGATGATTTTGGACTTGCCTAGCTAGTCTCTACGACTACAATCACAATTTCATATAACAAATCAATCCATCGCCCTTCTTCATCTATATAGAGATTGACCTATTTTTATCTATTTATCTATCTTCCATCTATTTATCCATCATCAATCAATCAATCATCTGTCTATCATCTATCTATCTATCACCAATCTATCATCTATCTATTTATTATCTATCTATCTATCACCAATCTATCAT
>NW_016849018.1:0-708 GCF_001698545.2 Rhinopithecus bieti | reverse complement strand
GGAGGATTTCAGAAACTAGTGAAGTGCCCACAAGAGAGCTAAGAACTGCAGATGATTTCAGAAGCTAGTGAACAATGCCAGTTTAAGGAGCAGAAAAGAAGGGGGGCTGTCTCTGAGCATTAAATTCAGCTACCAAGGCTGGGTGCGGTGTCTCGCCTGTAATCCCAGCACTTTAGGAGGCCAAGGCAGGCAGGTCACCTGAGGTCAGAGGTTCGAGACTAGCCTGACCAACATGGAGAAACCTCATCTGTCCTAAAAAATACAAGAAAAAGGGAGGCCGGGCATGGTGGCTCACGCCTGTAATCCCAGCACTTTGTGAGGCCAAGACGGGTGGATCATGAGGTCAGGAGATCGAGACCATCCTGGCTAACACGGTGAAACCCCGTCTCTACTAAAAAAATACAAAAAAGTAGCCGGGCGTGGTGGCGGATGCCTGTAGTCCCAGCTACTTGGGAAGCTGAGGCAGGAGAATGGCATAAACCCAGGAGGCGGAGCTTGCAGTGAGCTGAGATCCGGCCACTGCACTCCAGCCTGGGCGACAGCGCGAGACTCCGTCTCAAAAAAAAAAAAAAAAAACCACAAGGCCGGGCGCGGCAGCTCACGCCTATAATCCCAGCACTTTGGAGGCGGGCGGATCACCAGGTCAGGAGATGGAGACCATCCTGGCTAACACGGTGAACCCGTCTCTACCAAACTCCTGATGTCAGG
>NW_016849017.1:0-364 GCF_001698545.2 Rhinopithecus bieti | reverse complement strand
AGCCGGGCGAGGTGGTGGGCGCCTGTAGTCCCAGCTACTCGGGAGGCTGAGGCAGAAGAATGGCATGAACCCGGGAGGCGGAGCTTGCAGTGAGCGGAGATCCGGCCACTGCACTCCAGCCCGGGCGACAGAGCGAGACTCCGTCTCAAAAAAAAAAAAAAAAAAAAAAGAAAGAAAACTAGATATTGTAGAGGTTTGATAACATTTCTGAAAGACAAATGGTGAACTCCACTTAGCTGACACATAATCAAAGAAAGACAGTGCCCTCTTGTGAAAAGATTGGCAAACAAATATATATTTATATCTAGTGGAGTATACATTTTTTAGACAAGCATGTATGTTTTCATGATTGCACATGCTAAAT
>NW_016849016.1:0-531 GCF_001698545.2 Rhinopithecus bieti | reverse complement strand
CCAACCTTAATGTACCATGTAGCTGTCATTACAATTGTGAACCATAATGCCTGGTTTTCTCATAAAGGCATTTTTGTCAGGGATGGTTGAGTTTTTTTGCTGTAAGGAGATATGAAAATAGGGCACTTTTAATCTTACTGATATCACTCTCCCTATATATTTTTACTTTTTTTTTTTTTTTTTTTTGAGACGGAGTCTCGCTCTGTCGCCCAGGCTGGAGTGCAGTGGCCGGATCTCAGCTCACGGCAAGCTCCGCCTCCCGGGTTTACGCCATTCTCGTGCCTCAGCATCCCCAGTAGCTGGGACTACAAGCGCCCGCCACCTCGCCCGGCTAGTTTTTTTTTTTTTATATTTTTTAGTAGAGACGGGGTTTCACCGTGTTAGCCAGGATGGTCTCGATCTCCTGACCTTGTGATCCGCCCGTCTCGGCCTCCCAAAGTGCTGGGATTACAGGCTTGAGCCACCGCGCCCGGCAAATTTTTACTTTCTATTTCAAATTCGTCTGTAATTTTAGATTCAGATATTTAGGAT
>NW_016849015.1:0-1056 GCF_001698545.2 Rhinopithecus bieti | reverse complement strand
CCTTCCTTCCTTCCTTCCTTCCTTCCTTCCTTCCTTCCTTCCTTCCTTCCTTCCCTCCCCTCTCTCTCTCACTTTCTGTCTTTCTTTCTTCAGATGGAGTCTCACTCTGTCACCCAGGCTGCAGAGCAGTTGTGTGATCTCAGCTCACTGCAACCTCCACCTCCCGGGTTCAAGCAATTCTCCTGCCTCAGCCTCCTGAGTAGCTGGGTGTGGTGCCGCGCATCTGTAATCCCAGCTAATTTTTTGTATATTTAGTAGAGACGGGGTTTCACCATGTTAGCCAGGATGGTCTCGATCTCCTGACCTCGTGATCCGCCCGCCTTGTGCTGGGATTACAGGCTTGAGCCACCATGCCTGGCCTTTCCTTCTTTCTCTTTCTTTTCTTCCTTTCTCTTCTTTCTTTTCTTTGAGACAGGATTTTGCTCCTCAGGCTGGAGTGCAGTGGTATGATCATGGCTCACCTCAGCCTCAACCTATTGGCTCCAGCAATCCTCCTCCCACCACAGCCTCCCAAGTAGCTGGGACCACAGGCGTGTGCCACCACACCAGGCTAATTTTTTTATCTTTGGAGATGAGGTCTCGCTATGTTGCCCAGGCTGGTCTTGAACTCCTGGGCTCAAGTGATCCACCTTCCTTGGCCTCCCAATGCGCTGGGATGACAGGCATAAGCCACCATGCCTGGCCAAGAGCATTTTTCAATAGCAGCAACAGCAGGTTGTGACACACTAGTGTGCTGGAGAACCATTCAGTGGGTCAAGATTTTTTTTTTTTTTTAAATAGAGTCTCGCTCTTTCGCCCAGGCTGGAGTGCAGTGGTGCCATCTCGGCTCACTGCAAGCTCCGCCTCCCGGGTTCACGCCATTCTCTTGCCTCAGCCTCCCGAGTAGCTGGGACTATAGGCGCCCGCCACCGCGCCTGGCTAATTTTTTGTGTTTTTAGTAGAGACGGGGTTTCACCATGTCAGCCAGGATGGTCTCGATCTCCTGACCTCCTGATCCACCCGCCTCGGCTTCCCAAAGTGCTGGGATTATAGGCATGAGCCACCGCGCCCGGCAAG
>NW_016849014.1:0-709 GCF_001698545.2 Rhinopithecus bieti | reverse complement strand
TCTATCAAACTAAATCAGTTGACAACACGCAACTTCCTGACATTTAGCTGGCTACTTTGAAACTCTTTCCAGAAACAAACAAAAACAAAAAGTCTTGCTCTGTCGCCCAGGCTGGAGTGCAGCGGCATCTCGAATCAATGCAACCCCTGCCTCGGCATCTCGAATCAATGCAACCCCTGCCTCTGGGTTCAAGGGATTCTTGTGCCTCAGCCTACTCAGTAGCTGGGATTACAGGTGTGCGCCACCAAGCCTGTCTAATTTTTATATTTTTAGTAGAGATAAGGTTTTGTCATGTTGGCCAGGCTGGTCTCGAGCTCCCGACCTCAAGTGATCTGCCCACCTCAACCTCCCAAAGTGCTGGGATTAACGGCGTGAACCACAGGCGCCCGGCCTGAAGCTCTTTATAAAAGAAATCTATGGCCGGGCACGGTGGCTCAAGCCTGTAATCCCAGCACTTTGGGAGACCAACGTGGGTGGATCACCTGAGGTCAGGAGTTCGAGGTCAGCCTGGCCAACATGGTGAAACCCTATCTCTACTAAAAATACAAAAAAATTAGCTGGGTGTGGTGGCACACACCTGTAACCCCAGCTACTTGGGAGTCTGAGGCAGGAGAATCATTTGCACCTGGGAGGCAGAGGTTTCAGTGAGTCAAGATCGTGTCACTGTACTCCAGCCTGGGTAACGGAAAGACACCCTCTCAAAAACAAA
>NW_016849013.1:0-712 GCF_001698545.2 Rhinopithecus bieti | reverse complement strand
GTATCAACCCCTGACCTAAACTACTTATGTTACTTGTAAATTCTAGACATCGTGTGAAGAAGCATTGCAAAACTTTCTGTTCTGTTAGCTGATGCATGTAGCCCCCAGTCACGTTCCCCACGCTTGCTAGATCTATCATGACCCTTTCATGTGGACCCCTTAGAATTGTAAGCCCTTAAAAGGGCCAGGAATTTCTCTTTTTGGGGAGGTCGGTTCTTGAGACACGAGTCCACGAATGCTATGGGCCAAATAAAGCCACTTTCTTCTTCAACCCGTTGTCTGAGAGGTATTGTCTGTGGCTCATCATGCCACATTTCTTGGTTCCCTGATTGGGAAGTGAGGTGATTAACAGAAGGTCAAGGCAGCCCCTTAGGTGGCTTAGGCCTGCCCTGTGGAGCATCCCTGTGGGGTACTCCAGCCAGCTTGAGCAACATGGATTCTGAGAACACTCCTGGGTAGGCATGTGCCCCAGAAAGATACCTAGCCTGGCCGCCTGAACTTGCAGTGCAACCAGTGCGCTTATTGTAAAGAAATAGGATATAAGAAGAATATTAGAAGGACAAGTGCCCTCAGCTAAAAGGAAAACAAGGTGGCTCAGAGCAGGAGGCCCCAGAAGGAGGCCTGTGCAATATGGCAGAAGAGTTACTGAACTGAGGAGGACTGGGCTCAAGTGCCCCCAAAGAGCCCACGGTCAAGATGACAGTTAGGGGCA
>NW_016849012.1:0-239 GCF_001698545.2 Rhinopithecus bieti | reverse complement strand
TGTGTGCCTGTCATCCCAGCTACTTGGGAGGCTGAAGCAGGAGGATTGCTTGAGTCCAGGGATCAAGGGGTCAAGGCTACAAGTGAGCTGAGATTGCACCACTGCACTCCAGACTGGGCAACAGAGTGAGACTCTGTCTCAATTGAAAAAAAAAAAAGAACTACACCTGAGAAGACTTCTCTGTATTGGGATCTGATTTAAATAATTACATCCTGGACTTCAAACCTAGATATCCTGTA
>NW_016849011.1:0-384 GCF_001698545.2 Rhinopithecus bieti | reverse complement strand
TAGATGGGGTCTCACTCTGTCACCCAGGCTTGAGTGCAGTGGTGCAATCTTGGCTCATTGCACCTCTACCTCCTAGGTTCAAGCAATTCTTCTGTCTCAGCCTCCAAGTAGCTGGGACTACAGGAGGCTCCCACCACTCCAGTTAATCTTTTTGGACTTTTAGTATAAACAGTTTTCACCATGTTGGCCAGTTTAGTCTGGAACCCCTAACCTCAAGTGACTCCCCTGACTCAACCTCCCAAAGTGCTAGGATTACAGGTGTGAACCATCACTCCTGGCCTTTCCTTCCTCCCTTCCTCCCTCCCTCCCTTCCTCCCTCCCTCTTTCCATCCCTCTCTCCCTGCCTTCTTTCTCTCTCTCTCTTTTCTCTCTCCCTTTCTTTCT
>NW_016849010.1:0-395 GCF_001698545.2 Rhinopithecus bieti | reverse complement strand
CCCCACACCCCTGCACCCCGGCATCTCAGCCCCGCCCGGCATCCCGGCCCCGCCCTACGTCTCGTCCCCGCCCTGCATCCCGGCCCAGCCCGCAGCGCAGGGAGCGGTCTGCAGAGGCCGGGGTGCGCCGGCCACGAACCCCCAGGCGCCAGTGGCTGCCGCGGCCCGAGCAGCGCGGCGGGCAAACATGGCCGCACTGACGACGGTTGTGGTAGCGGCTGCGGCCACCGCGGTAGCCGGGGCTGTGGCAGGGGCGGGCGCGGCCACCGGGACCGGCGTGGGAGCAACGCCGGCGCCTCCACAGGTAAATCCGGGAGAACAGACAGCTGCTCTGGCGGCGGGCGTGGGGCCGAGGGGCTGCAGGCCCTGTCTGAACAGGTGCCTTCTGCAGCTCC
>NW_016849009.1:0-1146 GCF_001698545.2 Rhinopithecus bieti | reverse complement strand
TTCTAATTTGATTGCACAGTGGTCTGAGAGACTTTTGTTATAATTTCCGTTCTTTTCTATTTGCTGAGGAGTGCTTTACTTCCAATTATGTGGTCAACTTTAGAATAAGTGTGATGAGGTACTGAGAAGAATGTATATTCTGTTGATTTGGGATGGAGAGTTCTGTAGATGTCTATTAGGTCTGCTTGGTCCAGAGCTGAATTCAATTCCTGAATATCCATATTAATTTTCTGTCTTGTTGATCTGTCTAATATTGACATTGGGGTGTTAAAGTCTCCCACTATTATTGTGTGGGAATCTAGGTTTGCTTGTAGGTCTCTGAGAACTTGTTTTATGAATCTGGGTGCTTCTGTATTGGGTGCCTATATATTTAGGAAAGTTAGCTCTTCTTGCTGCATTGATCCCTTTACCATTATGTAATGGTCTTTTTTGCCTTTTTTGATCTTTGTTGGCTTAAAATTGGTTTTATCAGAGATTAGGATTGCAACTCCTGCTTTTTTTTTTTCTTTCCATTTGCTTGGTAAATATTCCTCCATCCCTTTACTTTGAGCCTATGCGTGTCTCTGCACATGAGATGGGTCTCCTGAATACAGCACACTGATGGGTCTTGACTCTTTATCTAATTTGCCAGTCTGTGTCTTTAATTGGGACACTTAGCCCATTTACATTTAAAGTTAATATTGTTATGTGTGAATTTCATCCTGTCATTATGATGCTAGCTGCTTGTTTCATCTGTTAGTTGATGCAGTTTCTTCATAGGGTCAATGTTCTTTACAATTTCGTGTGTTTTTGCAGTGGCTGGTACAGGTTGTTCCTTTCCATGTTTAGTGTTTCCTTCAGGAGCTCTTATAAGGCAGGCCTGGTAGTGACAAAATCTCTCAGCATTTGCTTGTCTATAAAGGATTTTATTTCTCCTTCACTAATGAAGCTTAGTGTGGCTGGATATGAAATTCTGAGTTGAAAATTCTTTTGTTTAAGAATGTTGAATATTGGCCCCCACTTTCTTCTGACTTGTAGGGTTTCTGCAGAAAGATCAGCTGTTAGTCTGATGGGTTTCCCTTTGTGGGTAACCCGACCTTTTCCTCTGGCTGCCCTTACATTTTTTCCTTCATTTCAACCTTGGTGAATCTGATGATTATGTCTCTT
>NW_016849008.1:0-302 GCF_001698545.2 Rhinopithecus bieti | reverse complement strand
GTCACCATACGCTTCAATGTGCTCCCAAATATGCTATTGCATATTCCACAAAAACAGTGTTAGCAAAATGCTGAATGAAAAGAACAATGTAATTCTGTGAGATGAATTCACACATTACCAAGCAGTTTCTCAGAAAGATTCTTTCTAATTTTTATCTGAGGATATTTCTTTATTCACTATAGGCCTCAATGCACTCCCAAATACTCCTTTGCAGATCCCACGAAAACAGTGTTAGCAAACTGCACGATGAAAAGTAAGGTGTAACTCCATGAGATAAATTCACACATCACAAACCACTTCCT
>NW_016849007.1:0-383 GCF_001698545.2 Rhinopithecus bieti | reverse complement strand
CACTCCTCTCCTCTCTCTCTCTCACTCCTCTCTTCTCTCTCTCACTCCTCTCCTCTCTCTCTCTCACTCCTCTCTTTTCTCTCTCACTCTTCTCTCTCTCTCTCCTCTCTTCTCTCTCTCTCTCCTCTCTTCTCTCTCTCACTCCTCTCTTCTCTCTCTCTCACTCCTCTCTTCTCTCTCTCTCACTCCTCTCTTCTCTCTCTCTCACTCCTCTCTTCTCTCTCTCACTCCTCTCTTCTCTCTCTCACTCTTCTCTCTCTCTCACTATTTCTTCTCTCTCTCTCACTCCTCTCTTCTCTCTCTCTCACTCCTCTCCTCTCTCTCTCTCACTCCTCTCTTCTCTCTCTCACTCCTCTCCTCTCTCTCTCACTCCTCTCTTTTCT
>NW_016849006.1:0-420 GCF_001698545.2 Rhinopithecus bieti | reverse complement strand
ACCCATTAATTGATGTAGTTCCTTCATAGCATCAATTTGGCATGTTTTTGCAGTGGCTGGTACCAGTCGTTCCTTTCCATGTTTAGTGCTTCCTTCAGGAGCTCTTGTAAGGCAGACCTGGTGGTGACAAAATGTCTCAGCATTTGCTTGTCTGTAAAGGATGTTATTTCTCCTTCACTTATAAAGCTTAGTTTGGCTGGATATGAAATTCTGGGTTGAAAATTCTTTTCTTTAAGAATGTTGAATATTGGGCCCCACTCTCTTCTGGCTTGTAGGGTTTGTGCCAAGAGATCCACTCTTCATCTGGTAGGCTTCCCTTTGTGGGTAACCCGACCTTTCTTTCTGGCTGCGCTTAACATATTTTCCTTTATTTCAGCTTTGGTTAATCTGACAATTATGTGTCTTGGGGTTGCTCTTCTC
>NW_016849005.1:0-416 GCF_001698545.2 Rhinopithecus bieti | reverse complement strand
CAGAGAAAGAGAGAGACAGAGAGAGAGAGAGAGGGTCTCACTCTGTCACCCAGGCTGGGGCACAGTAGCACAATCTCACCTCACTGCAACCTCCACCTCCTGGACTCAAGCAGTTCTCCCACCTCAGCCTCCAGAGTAGCTGTGACTACAGATGCGAACCACCACGCCAGGCTAATTTTCTTATTTTTTGTAGGGATAAGGTTCCTCTATCTTGCCCAGGTGGGTCTTGAACTCCTGGGCTCAAGGGATCCACCTACTTCTGCCTCCCGAAGTGCTGGGATGATATTTTTGTATTATTGATATTTTATTAATAATATATGTTTTGGAGTTATTATTTTATTAATTATACATGTTTTGGAGTTATTCACATAATTTTGAAAATATATTTAAAGACAACATCTAAAGATGCAGTTTAT
>NW_016849004.1:0-420 GCF_001698545.2 Rhinopithecus bieti | reverse complement strand
CTAAGTGTCCCTAGAAAAGACTGCTAAGCAAGGTTACAGAACAAACACTGCAGATTGTAACTCAAGAGAATGTCCTGCAAAACAGACTTGGGACGACAGACTAAAGGAGCACCACTTACCCGAGAACATCACCGAGAACGGCCGCGCGAAGGCACGTTCTAGTAAAATCACCGAAAAAACACACGCAGCTTCTCACAGAGAACACCAAGAACGGCCGCGTGGACACACATTCTAGTGAAATCACCGAGAAAACACACGGCTTCTCACCAAAAACATCACCGGGCTTCTCACCGAGAACATCACTGAGAACGGCCCCGCAGGCACACACTCTGGAAAAATCACCAAGAAAACACACGCGGCTTCTCACAGAGAACATCACCAAGAACGGCCCCGCGGGCGCACACTCCGGGAAGGTCACCG
>NW_016849003.1:0-1081 GCF_001698545.2 Rhinopithecus bieti | reverse complement strand
AAACTTCCTGAAATGGGGAAAAGGTGGAATGAGATCTGACTTCTACTTTTTTTTCTTTTTCTTCTTCTTCTCTTTTTTTTTTAGACGAAGTTTTGCTCTTGTTGCTCATGCTTGTGCAGTGGTGCAATCTTGGCTCACTGTAACCTCCACCTCCCGGGTTCAAGTGAGTCTCCTGCCTCAGCCTCCTTAGTAGCTGGGATTACAGGCGCCTGCCACCATGAACGGCTAATTTTTGTGTATTTAGTAGAGACAGGTTTTGCCAAGTTGACCAGGCTGGTCTTGAACTTCTGACCTCAGGTGATCCACCTGCCTCGGCCTCCCAAAGTGCTGGGATTACAGGCGTGAGCCACCATGCCTGGGCCCTGACTTCTGGTTTTAAAACTTAGAGGTCTACCAAACAAAACAAAACAAAATAAAGCAGTGAGGGAAAGAACAATGTTGTGAAGACAGTGCCAAAGGAGCGGAAAAGAAGTGGCTACATAGTAATTACCCTGCACTTTTCACTGAGTAGGTACAAAAGACATATGAGTATTGCTCATTTACCAGACGTGGTCCTTGAGGTAGTGAGAGTCAGCCTGGGTCCTCTATGACATCTGAGCAAGTGAACCACTTGGAAGAGCATGAAACTCTAACAGAGAGTCCCTATGGCTTGAACTCTCAGAAAACTAGGAGTGGAGAGAGGGGTGGCAAGGGATATCACAGAAAACATCACCCAGATTGCAGTTGGACACAACCAGCCGATTGACAGGAAGGGGAGCTCTGAAGGAGTCACAGAAGCGCCCATGAAAGAGAGGGTTCACTTGGCCAGGCGCAGTGGCTTATGCCTATAATCCCAGCACTTTGGGAGGCTGAAGTGGGTGGATCTCCTGAGGTTAGGAGTTCTAGACCAGCCTGACCAACATGGCGAAAACCTGTCTCTACTAAAATACAAAACATTAGCTGGGCGTGGTTGGTGCCTGTAATCCCAGCTACTCGGGAGGCTGAGGCAGGAGAATTGCTTGAGCCCGAAAGGCAGAGGTTGCAGTGAGCCAAGATTGTGCTGTTGCACTCCAGCCTGGATGACAGAGTGGAACTCTGTCTC
>NW_016849002.1:0-420 GCF_001698545.2 Rhinopithecus bieti | reverse complement strand
GTGCTATCAAACTTTCTTAATCGAAGCTGTAAGGATAACAGTAACAGGTGTCCAGTATTCACTTCAATATGCTTTTCTGGGATTTGAACATCTGCTAGGAAATATTTTCCTTTTCTTTGAAGACTGAATATATATTAATCAATGCAGGGTTTAAATAATTTCTCTCCTCGCCTCAATGCAGTAATTTACTGAGAGAAGACATTCAGTCTCCTCAGACATGTATAAGGATATATTTATGAGAGCAGTCCATTTAGATCCCAAGTTATCACTGCTGATGTATTATTTATTTACAGCATAAACCTGGGAAATGTGGATTAATACATCAAAGTATTTTTGAAATGAATCACTTGAGAGTAGTGAGGACTAAAATAAGAAATTATGCTAACTTTGGTATATCATCAGACCCTATGAAATCCCCTG
>NW_016849001.1:0-528 GCF_001698545.2 Rhinopithecus bieti | reverse complement strand
CAGAGTTTCCAAACTGGGAAATGTAGTGTAAGCTTTAAATCTCGGAAGTGAATGCACACGTCAGAAAGCAGTTTCTTGAAACGCTTCTTTCAGCATTTTATTTCAGGATATTTCACTTTTCGCTGTAGTCTTCAAAGTGTTGCAAAATATCACATTCTCAGTTTTACAGGAATAGTGTTCAAACACTGCCTTATGAGAAAAGAGGTATAACTCGCTGATTGGAATGCAAACATCACAAAGCCGTTTCTCAGAAAGCTTCTCTCCAGTTCTTATCGGAAGATATTACATATTTCCTCAGAGGCCTGTATGTGCTCCCAAATCTCCCGTTGCAAATGCGTCCATGACGCAGTTTCAAAACTATGTAATAGAAAGTTTTATCTATGTGAGATGAATAGACATATCTATCACAAAGCAGTTTCTCACAAAACTTCTTTCCAGTTTTCATCTGAAGATATTTCCTTTTCACCATAGCCATCCATATACCCCGAATGTCACCTGGTACGTTTTCTACAAACGGGATAACCCAGT
>NW_016849000.1:0-418 GCF_001698545.2 Rhinopithecus bieti | reverse complement strand
CTGTTAGTCTGATGGGCTTCCTTTTGTGGGTAACCCAACCTTTCTCTCTGGCTGCCCCTTAACATTTTTTCCTTCATTTCAACTTTGGTAAATGTGACAAGTATGTGTCTTGGGGTTGCTCTTCTCGAGGAGAATCTTTGTGGTGTTCTCTGTATTTCCTGAATTTGAATGTTGGTCTGCCTTGTTAGGTTGGGGACGTTCTCCTGGATGATATCCTGAAGAGTGTTTTCCAGCTTGGTTCTAGTCTCCCCATCGCTTTCAGGTACACCAATCAAATGTAGATTTGGTCTTTTCACATATTCCCATATTTCCTGGAGGCTTTGTTCATTTATTTTACTCTTTTTACTTTAAACTGCTCACTTCATTTCATTCATTTGATCTTCAATCACTGGTACCCTTTCTTCCACTTGATTGAATC
>NW_016848999.1:0-238 GCF_001698545.2 Rhinopithecus bieti | reverse complement strand
TGCCTCAGCCTCCCGAGTAGCTGAGATCACAGGCATGCGCCACCACGCCAGGCTAATTTTTACATTTTTAGTAGAGATGGGGTTTCGCCATGTTGGCCAGGCTGGTCTCAAACTCCTGACCTCAGGTGATCTGCCCTCTTTGGCCTCCCAAAGGGCTGGGATGATAGGAGTGAGGTACCATGACTGGCCTTTTTTTTTTTTTTTTTTTTTTTGAGAGAGTCTTGCTCTGTCGCCCAGA
>NW_016848998.1:0-1079 GCF_001698545.2 Rhinopithecus bieti | reverse complement strand
AAACATATTCTTAAAATTAATAATTTGTCTTTTCTGAATTATAAATTCTGAATTGGTGGTATCTGAATTGTTAATGGAAATACAATAGAGAATTTATGTAATTTCATGTGTAATTATTTAGATTGTTTCTCTCTGTAAGAATAGATATACACAGCTTCAGTTATGATGTAGAAAGTTTAGTCAGGTAGAAGTAGTGCCAAAGATTTACTCAGCAAAGATTTACTTTGCTTAATTTGGCAACTGTCCAAAATTCCACATAGCCTCATATACTTGGCACTGAGGAATAGGCATAAATGTATTTTTATGAGCATTGACCTATTCAGGACATATGCTTTCCTCAGATGTTAAAGATACTATCATTTTGTATGCTGTACTTTAATTGAAGAGCAAATTAAAGAGTAGTCTATAATCTTAGGAAAAAAATGCCAGCTTTAAAATTTCCTTATTTGTTTTTTAAATTTACTTTTCATTTTTATCAAAGGTAAGCATATATAAAGGTTCAAGGAATTCCCACACTTCTCTGTAGTGCCTTATATCTCCTTGACCTCCCCTTAACCATCTAGCTTTCTTGATCTTTCGAGGCGACAAGGCTCAACTTTTTTAGCATTTTGTTTGGAACTTACCTTCCATATACTTTCGCTGTTACTTTTTAATTTTATTGTAAAATATACATAACATAAAATATATCATTTTAACCATTAAATGTTTTTTTCTTTCCAACTTTTATTTTAGGATCGGGGTACATGTTACATGGGTAAATTACATGTCACATTGGTTTGGTTTACAGATTATTTCATCACCTAGGTAATGAACATAGCACCCAATAGGTAGTTTTCTGATCCTCACTCTCCTCCCACCCTCAAACCTCAAGTAGGCCCCAGTGTCTGTTGTTCTCTAATTTGTGTTCATGTGTATTCAATGTTTAGCTCCCACTTATACATGAGAAGACATGGTATTTAGGTTTCTGTTCCTGCGTTAGTTTGCTTAGTATGATGGCCTCCAGCTCCATCTGTGTTGCTGCAGAGGACATGATTTAATTCTTTTTTTTTTTTTTTTTGCCCAAAACTTGTTTCTTTTTT
>NW_016848997.1:0-2517 GCF_001698545.2 Rhinopithecus bieti | reverse complement strand
TCAATTTTTATCATCTTTGATCCAACTGCTATTTCAAATAGATGAATATTTTTAAATCTTTAATTATTATTATAGTTTTCATTCACTGCTATAAAAGACAGTGACCTGTGAGAGTTTAATACGCTCTATTTTGAAATTTTTGGTATAATTTAGTACATGATCAATTATTGTAAACGTCCCATGGCATTTTAAAATAATCCTTCAGGCCGGGCAAGGTGGCTCAAGCCTGTAATCCCAGCACTTTGGGAGGCCGAGACAGGCGGATCACGAGGTCAGGAGATCGAGACCATCCTGACGAACACGGTGAAACCCCGTCTCTACTAAAAAATACAAAACACTAGCCGGGCGAGGTGGCGGGCGCCTGTAGTCCCAGCTACTTGGGAGGCTGAGGCAGGAGACTAGCGTAAACCCGGCAGGCGGAGCTTGCAGTGAGCTGAGATCCCGCCACTGCACTCCAGCCTGGGTGACAGAGCGAGACTCCGTCTCAAAAATAAATAAATAAATAAATAAGTAAAATTAAAATAAAATAAAATAATCCTTCAGTAGCCTCCTTCACAGCCTCTGCTTCTGCTCTGCCTGCACTACTTTCCCACTTCTTTTGGATTTCTCCACTGTCTACACTGAACTGACTGCAACTATTAGTAATCATCTCCTTTACATTATGCAAATTCCCAAACTCTCTGGCTCATGGTAGCTTCCTCTGTCATTAGGGAAATAGTTTTCTCCTTTTGCTCATCATTTCAATGGAATTTTCTGAGAGATGAAAGGTAAAATCATGGGCTCAAACTATAGCACAGTATGTAAGAGCTCAGCCTCAAGAATCCAGAAAGACCAATACTTGAATTCTGACTTTACCATTTATTTCCTGTAGGATCTTGAATATGTGACTTAAATTTTCAGGGCTTCTGTTTCCTTATATTAAATAATTATGGTAGTTACCATGTAAGCTTGTTGAGAGAGCTAAACATGAAAATGGAGAAAAGTACCAAATATACCATATTTCGAGTAGTAGTACTCAATCAACGTTATCTATTGTTGCTGAAATGGGAACTCTGGTTTGAATTTCTTATTAATTAATGTCAAACAAAAGGAGGCAATATTTCCTACCACAGTTTGATCATACAGATAATACACTACATGGATATGCTTGATAATCCCAACTTATCAAGACTGTTATCTAATCACAATATTACAGCCTAACTTCATTCGTTACATTTGATCACCTGACATTTGTAATCTGTTCTATAGACAACCCTTAGAAAATTTCCTTTCTGTGAATCTACAGTAGTTATGAAAAGGTATACCACATATTCCAGTACTTTTCTAATCAAGCATTCAAGTATACGCCCAAAAGAACTGAAAGCAGAGACTCAACCAGGCATTTGTACACCGATGTTCAAAGCAGTATTATTAATAATAGCCAAAGGGTAAAACAACATCTATTGATCCAAGTATCTATTGCTGGATGAACAGATATGCAAAATGTGGTCTATACATACAATGGAATATCATTCAGCCTCAAAAGGCAGGCTATCCTGACATATGGTTCAATGCAGATGAACTTTGAAGGCATTATGCTAAGTGAAATAACTCAGAACAAAAGGACAAACATTGTATGATTTCACTTACGTCAAGTACTATATGGAGAGTAGTCAAATTCATAGAGACAAAAGCAGATTGATGGTTGCCAGCGGTTGCAGAGACAGGGTAATGGGGAATTGTTTAATGAGTACAGAGTTTCAGTTTTGTAAGATACAAAAGTTCTGGACATTGTACAAAATATGAATGCATTCAAAACTACCGAGCTGTACACTTAAAATGATTAACATGGTAAATTTTATGTTATGTATTTGTTACCACAATTTTAAAAAAGTAATCAAGTGTCTAAGTGGTAGACATTCTTTATCTGATTCTACATAGTACTATTTATAATCATAGTAAAACATTTTGAAAACATGTCAAGCGCTAGACTAGATATGTCATTCAGCTTGTTCAGAAGGCAAACATCAACCTTCTGCTCTCTCACACTCTAGTTCACTGCTCCTATGTCCTTTGGAGGTAGGGATGGAGGCCCTCATACTTTACCCACAAATACTTTATTCTCTGAAAGATAAATATACAAGGGTAAGAAGTAGAAGCGTAATTCTGCTTGAGTTGATCTACCCTAATAAACCTCTATTTGGAAAATTCTTTATATGGAAACATTTCACTTATAATAGCAGAAATGTGAAACAATCTAAATGTTCTACAGTGAGAGAATGGCTAAATAAACTACAGAGTAAATGGAATATTACATAGTTGACAAAATAAGTCACATGAATGAAAATGGAAAATATGTTTTATAACAGGTGATTTAACTATGTAAAATACATTCTAAAAGAGGGAATCAAATATCATATTAATACATAATTACCTTTGAGAAATAGGAATAACAATCCCTCGTCTTTATACTTTCTATACTTTGCAAATATTCTCTATTTGTTTTGTTTTTATAATACACTTCAGTTCTATTTTTGT
>NW_016848996.1:0-710 GCF_001698545.2 Rhinopithecus bieti | reverse complement strand
GTTTGTTTTTTTTTTTTAAAGAGATTGTCTTTTTTCTTTTTCAAAGGAGTAGAAAGTCTTAAACAGGACCTGAGTTGTTCAAACAACATCCTCTCCTCCTAAATTTTTGTACTTATTTAAGCTTTGGCTGAAAAGCCAATTTTAGTCTCTGAGACATACTGAACAACAAGTCTATTCAGTGGTGTTTACCACAGTGCTGCCTGTACTGTATTAGAGAAATAAGTACATTGGATCTTGATTTTGATGGAAGGAATGATTTCATCAACAACAGTGTGACCATGGTTCTGCAGTAAGAATTTGTATTGAATCTTTATGGTTGAACATAAAAGAGGCTTGTAGTAACCCTAATAATTACTCAGATTCATGGCCTGAAAGCTCTGTATTTCAGAGACAATTAAAAATAGACCTGGTACAGGTGTGGTCATTTGGACTTTCTGATTCAACACACATTTGCATGGTTTCTACCAGGTCATGACCCATGAATGGCATCTGTATTCTACAAAGGAGATGACATGGTTTATGTATGTTTGTATCCTATTACTGATGAGATCCCCAGATATTATATAAACAAATCATGATATGGAAAGACAGTCTGTGCTTATACTAAACAGAGGAGGTTTATTTTCTCCTCCAAGGTTTTGTCTTCTTTTTTCGTGTGATGAACTGAAAGACATGGAATAACTTAGAATAATTTTCATAGACCATCTTCA
>NW_016848995.1:0-702 GCF_001698545.2 Rhinopithecus bieti | reverse complement strand
GACTTTAGCCCCATGGCTGCTTTCATGGGCTGGGCTGGTGTTGAGTGCCTGTAGCTTTTCTCATATGGAGAGTGCAAGCTGTTGGTGGGTCTATGAATTTTGTGTCTGGAGGAAGGTAACCTCCTGTGTGGGGCCTCGAAGTTATATTTTTTCTGCACTACCCTAGTAGAGGTTTTCCAAGAGGCTCTGCCTGTTCCTGAGGCTTCTGCTTGGAAACAATGGGGGGGTGGGGGGGGGGGTAGGGCGCAGATCTTTCACCAGTGGTTAAGCAGCATCTTCTTGATGCTGACGTTGTGATTAAGAGTTCTCAGGAAATCTGGTTGTATAACAGCGTGTGGCATCTTTTTCCTCTCTCTGTCTTGTTTCTACTTCTGCCATATAGAACATACCATTGCTACTTGGTCTTCTGGTATGATTGAGAGGCTTTCTGAGTCCCCCCAATAAGCAGAAGACTCCATGATTTATTTAAAGATTGCAGAACCATCAGCAACTTCAACCTCTTTTCTTTCTGATTATACAGAAAATTAGTGCTGTGAAGCAGAGCTATGAAATGCCTTCAAGGTCTTTTCCCTTTTGTCTTGGCAATCAGCACTCATCTTGTTTTCAGGCAAATATCTGAAGCCTGCATGAATTTTCTCCTGAAATGGACTTTTCTTCTTTTACCACATTGCCAGCCTGCAATAAACATAGCTGAAAATGTGC
>NW_016848994.1:0-1147 GCF_001698545.2 Rhinopithecus bieti | reverse complement strand
AAATTATTAAACCTCAGGGAAATGTAGGAGATTAACCACAAAATACAACCAAGTGCATGAAGTAGAGTCTGCATTCTACTAGTTTCTTCCAAGGAACTGGAGAATCTCTGAATCAGACCTGAAGGGGGGAATCCTAGAATGTTTGAGGGCCTGCCATACTCATTTTGTGCCTATAATTTCAGCAAGTTAGGAGAGAGATAGGAATGTCTGCACCATGTGCACCTGCTAACCTAGGTAAGAAATCACTTTAAGGGCAAGAAGTGTTTCCTTCACTGGTGCTGACATCCCTCACTCTCAGTTCTCACAAGGGATCTGAAATCAAAATGCCTGAGTTTAAATACTAACTTTATCAGTGTACATCCTTGGGAAAGTTACTTAAACTTTTTGCACTTGAGATTTCTTATTTGCCAAATAGAGACAAAATAGTACTTAGCTCATATAGTTGTAAGAATCAAAGCCATAATGTCATACAATGCTTAGCATAGATGTTGGCACATAATGTAGTTGTCACTCCAATGCTGGATGTTATTGCTTATCATGAATGTTATTGTTATCGATCATTGTGGTTATTATTTCCTTTATCAAAATAATGTTATCCAAGCCTCAAACCATAGAGTGATATAAAGTACAAATAGCAGTTGGACTTTTTACTCCCCTATCTTGGTCACTTTCGTTAACAAGTGTGAGTGCTTCCTTAATAACAAGCATTAGCTAAAAATGTTCCCCCGTCCCACCACCAAACCTTCAAACAGCCTCTAGATTATTCCCTCTGCCCCTACTCTTCAGGGCTTCAACATCATGCTCATCACCCTCTTCCTTAACCTTCTTTATAGCAAAGCACCTTAAGAGAACTGTTTAAATTAATCCTCCACAATTTTTCTTCTCCACTTCTCCCTTAAACCCACTCCAGTAAGGCATTCATTCCTACCACTCCAGTGAAAGTACTGTTGTCGGGAGGGGATCACCACACACCAGGGCCTGTCGGGGGATTGGGGACAAGGGGAGGGATAGCATTGGTAGAAATACCTAATGTAGATGACGGGTTGATGGGTGCAACAAACGACCATGGCACATGTATACCTATGTAACTAACTTGCACGTTCTGCACATGTATCCCAGAAGCAGAAGAAGAGGAGGAGGAGGAGGA
>NW_016848993.1:0-242 GCF_001698545.2 Rhinopithecus bieti | reverse complement strand
GCCCAGCTCTGCCTTGCAGAGCCCTGCCCAGCTCAGCCCAGCCCTGCCCAACCCTGCCCAGCCTAGCCCATCCCTGCCAAGCTGTCCTGCCTAGTCCTGCCCAGCCCAGCCCTGCCCAGCTTAGCCCTGTCCTGCCCAGCCCAGCCCATCCCTGCCAAGCTCAGTCCTGCCCAGCCCTGCCCAGCCCAGCCTTGCCCAGGTTAGCCCTGCCCTGCCCAGCCCAGCCCATCCCTTCCAAGCCC
>NW_016848992.1:0-514 GCF_001698545.2 Rhinopithecus bieti | reverse complement strand
ACCATAGTCCTGAATGTGCTTCCGAAAGTCCCTTCGAGGATACGTCCATGACCGTTTTCAAGCTGTGTAATGTAAGGAAACTTTATCTATGTTAGATGATTACACACATCACAGAGTAGTTTCCCAGAAAGCTTCTTTCCAGGTTTTTTCTGAGGCTATTTCCCTTTTCATCATCGGCATCAACATGCTCCCAAATATCACTTGGTACCTGTTTCTCGAAAAGCGTTTCCTGACGCTATATGAGAAGAGAGGTAGAACACTGTGAGTGGAATGCACACGTCACAAAGCAGTTCCTCGGAAAGCTTCTCTCCAGTTTCAGTCTGAACATGTTTCCTTTTTCACCGTAAGCCTCAACGTGCTCGCAAATGTCCCATCACACGCTAAACATATGCAGGGTTAGAAAACTGCTCAACATAAGGAGAGGGTTAACTAAGCGAGAGGAATTAAGATGACACAGAGTAGTTTCACAGAAAGCTTCCTTCTAGATTTTACCTGAGGATATTTCTTTCTCCAC
>NW_016848991.1:0-995 GCF_001698545.2 Rhinopithecus bieti | reverse complement strand
CTTATACTAGGTGCTAATAGTCATCCAATTTTCAATACTATAAACTTTCAATAGAAAAGAGTTTAGGGACAATATCTATCTAAGGACATTTAGTTTGCTCATTAAATAAGTCCTCTTGGAGGTTCTTTTCAACAGTATTATTTCTAAAACCTACAGACTTCATCTACCCTGAACTCTTACAACCATTACTCTGTATTATTTGCTATTATTCAAAAGGAAATGTGAGAAAACAAAATCTATCATATGGATTTTTTTCTCAATTTAAGTTCTATGCTTCAAGTTAAGCATGGCTTAAGTAAAATTTACTTGATTATTTTATTTGAAGATTATTTTAGTCAAGCACAAGGTTCTATAAGCACACGATGCTTTATCTAAAATTACTGTCATGTTGAAAAATGACTGGCAAAGGTAGAATAATTTCAAGCACAAGGTTCTATAAGCACACGATGCTTTATCTAAAATTACTGTCATGTTGAAAAATGACTGTCAAAGGTAGAATAATCCAGTATGAAAAAGAGTCTGTGCTCCTGAAGAGAAAATGGAATATTATATCATGCTAAATATTATTAAGTGATGTGTCCAACACCCAAAGTTGTTAGACCAGCAAGCTCTCTCCAGATAACACTGTAAGCCTCATTCCAGCTATCTAGACCAGAAAAAGTTAGTGCCATATTTTAGTCACATTTATGGGATTAAGATCAGACTTTTATCCTTCTATCAATCTACTCTTGCTGGAGGTTGACAGAAGTAGGAGTGATTATTAACATAAACTGTAATCACTATGAGCCATTAGAAACCATGCATCACCCAGAGCTGAATGTTAATAGCAGACTCAGAAGGGTTCCTTGGTCTATTAGTAAAATTAAGGAAAGACGTTCCCTAAATGCCTTATTGTAATGAGATGACAAACTAGTCTTTGATGGGTTGGCATTTCTACAGCTCCATTGCTTTCCTCTTTACTTCTGGAAAATTACAAAAAATTTTGTGCAAGAAAC
>NW_016848990.1:0-1137 GCF_001698545.2 Rhinopithecus bieti | reverse complement strand
ATCAATACCTAATTTATTGAGATTTTTTAGCGTGAAGGTTTGTTGAATTTTGTCAAAGACCTTTTCTGCATCTGTTGAGATAATCATGTGGTTTTTGTTGTTGGTTCTGTCGATGTGATGGATTACATTTATTGTTTTGATATGTTGAACCAGTCTTGCATCCCAGGGATGAAGCTGACTTGATCATGGGGGATAAGCTTTTTAGCTTTCTGCTGGATTTGGCTTGCCAGTGTTTTATTGAGAATTTTTGCATCAATGTTTATCAGGAATATTGGCCTGAAATTTTCTTTTTTTGGTTGTGTCTCTGCCACGTTTGGTTATCAAGATGATGCTCCCTCATAAAACGAGTTAGGAAGGATTCCCTCTTTTTCTATTGTTTGGAATAGTTTCAGAAAAAAAATGGTACCAGCTCCTCTTTGTACCTTTGATAGAATTTGGCTGTGAATCTGTCTGGTCCTGGACTTTTTTGCTTGGTAGGCTATTAATTACTGCCTCAATTTTAGAACTTCTTATTGGTCTATTCAGGGATTTGACTTCTTCCTGGTTTAGGCTTGGCATGGTGTATGTATCTAGGAATTTATCCATTTCTTCTAGATTTTCTAGTTTATTTGTATAGAAAAATTTTATAGTATTCTCTGATGGTAGTTTGTATTTCTGTGGGATCTGTAGTGCTATCTTTTTTATCATTTTTTATTGCATCTATTTGATTCTTCTCTCTTTCCTTCTTTATTATTCTGGTTAGCAGTCTATTTTGTTAATCTTTTCAAAAAACTAGCTCCTGAAGTCACTGATTTTTTGAAGGGTTTTTTGTGTCTCTGTCTCCTTCAGTTCTGCTCTGATCTTAGTTATTTCTCGTCTTCTGCTAGCTTTTGAATTTGTTTGCTCTTGCTTCTCTAGTTCTTTTAGTTTTAATGTTAGCATGTCGATTTTAGATCTTTCATGTTTTCTCTTGTGGGCATTTAGTGCTGTAAATTCTTCTCTAAACACTGCATTAAATGTATTCCAGAGATTCTGGTACATTGTGTCTTTGTTCTCATTGGTTTCAAAGAATATCTTTATTTCTGCCTTAATTTCATTGTTTACCCAGTAGTCATTCAGAAGCAGGTTGTTCAGTTTGCATGTAGTTGTGTGAGTGAG
>NW_016848989.1:0-420 GCF_001698545.2 Rhinopithecus bieti | reverse complement strand
CATATGTAACAAACCTGCATGTTATACACATGTACCCTAGAACTTAAAGTATAATAATAATAATAAAAAAATTAAAAAACAAATTAGCTGGGCGTGGTGGTGGGCGCCTGTAGCACCAGCTACTTAGGAGGCTGAGGCAGGAGAATCCTTTGAACCTGGGAGGTGGAGGTTGCAGTAAGCCTAGATGGTACCACTGCACTCGAGCCCAGAGGACAGTGTGAGACTGTCTCAAAACAAAACAAAATGAAACAAACCAAACCAAAACAAAACAAAACAAAAAAAAGATTCCGTGTTTCCACACCAAATATGGTGACCATCATGGCAAAAGGTGTTCATGTGAATTTTTGAAATGAAAAGTCAAACTTTAAAAAATATCTTCATGGACTGATAATGCTTCCAAAGACCATCTTTTAATGATTC
>NW_016848988.1:0-1137 GCF_001698545.2 Rhinopithecus bieti | reverse complement strand
TCACTTGGGTTGCTTTAAAGACCCGGAAACAAACTTGGCAGTAACTCAGGATGATTTTGTCAATGACTTAACCAAGTGCTAAATGTTGCCAGGTCAGATCCCATTTCCCAACAAACTTTTACAGAGAGTACTACCAGCCCAACATCTGTACCCATAAGCAATCTTTTATATCCTTTTATTAAAAATCTTTGTATCTACCCAAAAGGCTGCTTTTCATGCAGGTTTATATTTTTTATTGAATCGCTGGCAGTACAAGGTGAGGGGAGGAGAGACGTGTGCTCTGAAAGAACTATTGCTGCTGCCGGGGTATTTGAAGAACTTAAATGAAGTACTGCTAATTCAGGCAGGGCAACCTCACAAGGTCCTTTCTTTCTGCATACTAGGAATGGGTTCCTATTCCCCCTTGTTGGCCTCTAGTTCCTGAATGTCCCTGAACTAGGTCAGGGATGCTTATATATCTTCCAGTTCTGACGTACACCTTCATGAGACCTGTAGCTCCCAAGTAGACCCTAAGTAAACTATCGGCTAATTTCCTACCATTTCTCAATATTTTTGGTTGTGTTTAAAACATAAACATGTCCATGAATTCTTAGTGTGATGTTTCCTCAAACTCTTAAGTCCCCAGTATCTTAAATAGAGGATTAAGAATTTAATTCACTCTTTTTTTCTTTTTTTTTGAGACAGAGTCTCTCTCTGTCCCCCAGGCTGGAGTGCAGGGGCACGATCTTGGCTCACTGCAGCCTCTACCTCCCAGGTTCAAGCAATTCTCTGGCCTCAGCCTCCCGAGTAGCTGGGATTACAGGTGCCGGCCACCATACCTGGCTAATTTTTGTATTTTTAGTAGAGACGGGGTTTCACTATGTTGACCAGGCTGGTCTCAAACTCTTGACCACAGGTAATCTGCCCACCTTGGCCTCCCAAAGTGCTGGGAATTACAGGCATTAAGCACAAGGATTAAGAATTTAATTCACTCTTAATCCAGATCCCAACTCTTCTTAATATTATGGGGCCCTGTTCATATGGAGCAATGAAATATTCATCTTTGGGTTCATATTTAGAATCCAAACCCTCAGTTTACCAGCCAGCTGCAGTTACCAAGTAGCTAGTTTTGTCCTTTTTTTCAGCTGCTAGATGTCT
>NW_016848987.1:0-420 GCF_001698545.2 Rhinopithecus bieti | reverse complement strand
CTATGAAATTCTGGGTTGAATATTATTTTCTTTAAGAATGTTGACTATTGGCCCCCACTCTCTTCTGGTTTGTAGTTTCTGCCGAGAGATCTGCTGTTAGTCTGATGGGTTTCCCTTTGTGGGTTTGACCTTTCTCTCTGGCTGCCCTTAACACTTTTTCCTTCATTTCAACCTTGGTGAATCTGACAATTAAGTGTCTTTGGGTTGCTCTTCTCGAGGAGTATCTTTATGGTGTTCTCTGTATTTCCTGAATTTGAATGTTGGCCTGCCTGGCTAGGTTGGGGAAGTTCTCCTGGATAATATCCTGAAAAGTGTTTTCCAACTTGATTCCAGTCTCCCCATCACTTTCAGGTACACCAATCAAACGTAGATTTGGTCTTTTCACATAGTCCCGTATTTCTTGGAGACTTTGTTTGTTTC
>NW_016848986.1:0-1260 GCF_001698545.2 Rhinopithecus bieti | reverse complement strand
ATATTATATATATGTATTGATAGATAAAATATATTTTTTATATATATACACACGAAAATTCTTCCTGGATCTTTGAAGTCTTTAGAGACTAGCTGAGGTGTGAATAACTCAGGAATGCCGTCAAACTAACCAGGAAGTCATTACAGACATAAATTTTCCAATAGTCTCTTCTTTCCTGTTTGCAAACTGGTCTGACCCCCCAGAGCAGGTTGTAACACAGTCAGTTCTGGGCATCTCAGACTGCTAATTTCTAAATGCAGCATGCCAGTCCCTGCATCTCAGGACTGGCATGCTGCATTTAGGTATTAGCAGTGACTGAACCGATTACCACACAGGGCTTTACAAAACACCTTCAGGTCATTTGACCCAGCGATGTACACACAGTTCTCACAAAGCAGATTTCTCAGCTTTAGTTCTTGCTGATGTAAAGACGACTCTTTCTGCTGACAACTGTTTCCACAAAGTATTCTCTAACTAGTAAATGACTCACACCGGAAGAACCCACTCCTGAAAATGTACTTTCATGCTGGTAATAAAATGCATATGCCATGTGGAAAATGCCACCAGCACTCCATGACATTACACAACTTCAAAGACATAGAATCTTGCTCCTCATGAAAACTCAAAGTAGTTCAACACGCCCAACACATGATCTTTCAACCATACTATGCCAAACTGTCAGTTTTCAGAATCAAGTATTTGTATGCCTAAACCCCACACACCCACAATTAAATTCAGTATGATTCAGTCTCTCTGCAGGACATTCACCTTATGGCAATGTGGAAAATGCTGCACTACCAATAAAACTGTTCTCTTCATTCAAGTTGTTACTTCACTATATTACCCCTTTGCAAGGCAAGGTCATAAGAGACATACTAAGTGGTAAAACTATTCAGCGACTTTTTAAAAGCCACTTATTTCACCATATTTCAGAAATCAGTGAAACTCAACTGTCAGTTTTCCAATGTGGAAATTCAGATTTAAAATAGATACCTAGAGTTCAGCAATATTAATCAATTATACAAATCTGACTCTAAGAATTTAACTATGGAAATACTGAGGCATTAAAGATGTATTTTGCTATCATTTATAATGACAAATAGCTGGAAAGAAATCTAGATTAGTAATTGTATGCAATTAATAAAGAAAATTGAGCCGAGATTGCACCACTGCACTCCAGCCTGGGTGACAGAGCAAGATTCTGTCTCAAAAAAAAAAAAAGAAAGAAAGAAAGACAGAAAGAAAGAAAACTGGTACATT
>NW_016848985.1:0-543 GCF_001698545.2 Rhinopithecus bieti | reverse complement strand
ATGGTGTGACTCTGTTTGATGAATTCTCACATCACAAAGCAGTTTCTCAGAAAGCGTCTTTCTAGTTTTATCTGTGGATACTTCCTTTTCCAAGATAGGCCTCAATGTACTCCCAAATATCTCTTTGCAGATTCCACAAAAAAGTATTAGCAAACAACTCCAAGTAAAGAAAGCTATAAGTCTGTTAGATGAATTCACACATCACAAAGAAATTTTCAGAAAGCTTCTTTCTAGTTTTATCTGAGGATATTTCCTTTGTCACCATAGGCTTCAAAGTGATCTAAAATATCCCTTCTCAGATTCCCCAGAAGCAATGCTACCAAACTGATCATAGAAAGAATTATATAACTCTGTGAGATGAATTCACAAATCACAAAGAAGTTTCTCTGAAAGCTTCTTTCGAGTTTTTGTCTGAGGATATTTCCTTTGTTATCATAAGCTTCAATACACTCCAAAATATACTATTGCAGATTGCATGAAAATGGTGTTAGCAATCTCTTCTATGAAAAGAACAGTGTAACGCTGTGGGGTAAACTGACACAT
>NW_016848984.1:0-272 GCF_001698545.2 Rhinopithecus bieti | reverse complement strand
CGATGGGGTTGTGGTATGTTGGCCAGGCAGGTCTCAAACTCTTGGCCTCAAGCAATCCTCCTGCTTTGGCCTTTCGAAGCATTGGGATTATAGGCCTGGGCCAGTGTGCCTGGACCCATAATATTTACTTAGAGTATACGTTGTGATAAGCCCTGGAAAGTGTCTGATAGTTCAGTAAATAACTGCAATGATGTTTACAACAGGTAATTAAGTTTGGCCACGATTCTTTTCACTGTCATAACACTGTCTTAAGAAAAAGTCTGTATTTCCAC
>NW_016848983.1:0-545 GCF_001698545.2 Rhinopithecus bieti | reverse complement strand
GCTTTCTCTGATAGCTTTCATCTAGTTTTTACGATACAATATTCGAATTTTGGCCATTGGCCTCAATGAGCTCCAAATTGACCTTTCACAGAATGGACAAAAGCATTGTTTCTGAACGCTGAAATCAAGGAAAGATTTAAATCTGTGAGTTGAATGCCCACATCACAAAGCAGTTTCTCAGAAAACTTCTTTCAAGTTTTAATACGAAAATATTTCCTTTTCACCATAGACCTCAATACACTCCCTAATACTTTTTCATCATAGGTCCCAATGTGCTCCCACATATCTCTTCGCAGATTCTTAAAAAAGTGATCCCAAACTGTCGAATGAAAATAAATGATCAAATCTGCGAGGTGAATGGACATTGCACAAAGTGGTTTCTCAGAGAGCTTCCTTCTGGTTTTTAACTTACGATATTTGCTTTTCCACCATTGACCTCAATGTGCTCCCAAATGTCCATTAGAAAATGAACAAAACAGTGTTTCCAAACTGCTGAATCCAAACAAAGGTTTAATTCTGTGAGATAAATGCACACACCACAAACT
>NW_016848982.1:0-2333 GCF_001698545.2 Rhinopithecus bieti | reverse complement strand
CTCGCTCTGTTGCCCGGGGTGGAGTACAGTGGGTGATCTCGGCTCACTGCAACCTCCACCTCCTGGGTTCAAGCGATTCTCCTGCTTCATCCTCTTGAGTAGCTGGGATTCCAGGTGCACACTACCATGCCCAGCTAACTTTTTGTATTTTTAGTAGAGATGGGGTTTCACTATGTTGGCCAGGCTGGTCTTGAACTCCTGACCTCAGGTGACCCACCTGCCTCAGCCTCCCAAAGTGCTGGGATTACAGACATGAATCACCGCTCCTGGCCCGTCTTTTTTTACATCCTTAAAAGTGTCATTAGCTTCAGAAGTCTTTCCTCTGGAATTCTCCTTCCATTTATTTATTTATTTTTTTTGCTTTTTTTCTTTTCATGAGAGCTTTACCAATATATAATTCACATCACATACCATAAAATTCACCCTTTTAAAGTTTACAATTTAATGGTTTTTAGTATATTCATAGAGTTTTGTAACCATTACCACTATCCAATTTCAGCACATTTCCATTCTTCTTTGGGGAAACCCCATACCTATTTGCTGTCACTCCCCATTGCTCCCTGCCCCCAGGGAGTCAACCACTAATTAGAGTCAACCACTAATCTACTTTCTGTTTCTACAGATTTGCTTATTTTGGACATTCCATATAAATGGAATCATACAATATGTGACCTTTTGAGCTATGTGACTGGCTTCTTTCACTTAGCATAATGTTCTCAAGGTTTACCTATGTTGTAACAGTACTTCCACATTCAGTTCTCTGGTCACTGAATTTCTCTCCATGTCTTATTAGTTAGTTCTTTTCTTTTATTTCTTTTTTTTTTTTTTGAGATGGAGTCTCGCTCGTTGCACGATCTTGGCTCACTTGCAACGTCTGCCTCCTGGCTTCAAGTGATTCTCCTGCTTCAGCCTCCCAAGTAGCTGGGATTACAGGTGTGCGACACCACACCCAGCTAATTTTTGTATTTTTAGTATGGGGTTTCACCATGTTGGCCAGGCTGGTCTTGAGCTCCTGACCTCAAGTGATCCGCCCATCTCAGCCTGCCAAAGTGCTGGGATTACAGGCATGAGCCACCATGCCCGGCCAGTATTTAGTTCTTTTCCAACTTTTTAGCAGGTGGCTCAGTTCTTTTTAAAGACTCAGTTCTTGGCCCAGCCCATTGACATCCTACTTGATTACAGAGGCACAGCACTTCATAGAACTCTAGCAGTCCTCAGCATTATCTTCCCATAGTACCCTGCTATTGTTTTCTCTTATGATTGTTGCCTAAAGTTTCAACTGCTGCCGAAATGGCTATGTATGACTTCCATCATTTTAGAGCATGTAAGAATGTCAATTAACAATTTAAGGCAATAATTTAATCTTGTTATCTGAGGAAATCTTCCTAGAATTTTTGGCTGCCATTTCAGAACTTTCCTAAGGGTCCTTTCAAACCAGTAGAAAACTATATAATCCTTTGACTATACTTTTACTATATAGTAGCTCCCCATAATTTTTTTTTTTTAAATAGAGACTGTGTTGCCCAGGTTGGACTTGTACTCGTGGGCTTAAACAATCCTCCTACCTACCTCAGGGTCCTGAGTAGCTGGGACTGCAGGTGCATGCTGCCATGCCCAGTTTCTCCGCATAACTATTTTTTATTCTTTAGGGTATTAATAGACCAACCCTGCAGCCTGCTTCAGGGGCAAACATCCCCAAAGAATCTGAGTTCTGCAGTAGCAGTAATACTAGAAATGGTGATTATCTGGATGTTGGCATTGGGCAGGTAACTAATTCTCTTTGATCATTTTACCGCCTGCTATTCATATGGTAGAAACATGTAACTTTTGTTATTAATGAGAGATGCTTTTATTTTCCTCCTTTGAGGTGTCTGTGAAATATCCCCGGCTCATCTATAAACCAGAAATATTCTTTGCCTTTGGATCTCCCATTGGAATGTTCCTTACTGTCCGAGGACTAAAAAGAATTGATCCCAACTACAGATTTCCAACATGCAAAGGTTTCTTCAATATTTATCACCCTGTAAGCATTGTATAGCTATTGTGGTTTTACCTAAATAACAGGGCTTATTGTTAAAGAACATAGGATTTTCTGTTGTGTTGATTTTTTTTTTTTCCTATTCCATTCTCTAGCAATGAGACAACTTATAATAGTATTGATTTGGAAGTGATGGAACAGAGCTGTACATTTTTTTTAATGAACTTATGATTATTCTTGCTTAAGATATATAGTTCTGGTTGTGCATGGTGGCTCATGCCTGTAATCCCAGCACTTTGGGAGTTCGAGGCAGGAGGACTGCTTGAGCCCAGGAGTTGAAGGCTACCTCAGGGTA
>NW_016848981.1:0-1914 GCF_001698545.2 Rhinopithecus bieti | reverse complement strand
TATTTCTACTATTTATTGTATTTTATTTTATTTTATTTTATTTTATTTTATTTTATTTTATTTTATTTTATTTTATTTTCCCTGAGACGGAGTTTCACTCTTGTTGCCCAGGCTGGAGTGCAGTGGCACGATCTCAGCTCACTGCAACCTCCGCCTTCCCGGGTTCAGGTGATTCTCCTGCCTCAGCCTCCCGAGTAGCTGGGATTACAGGTGACGTGTGCCACCACTCCTGGCTAATTTTGTATTTTAGTAGAGATGGGGTTTCTCCAGGTTGGCCAGGGTGGTCTCGAACTCCTGACCTCAAGTGATCCACTCACCTCGGCCTCCCAAAATGCTGGGATTACAGGTGTGAGCCACCATGCCCGGGTCCCCTTACTTTTTTTTTTTTTTTTTTTTTTTGAGATGGAGTCTTACTCTGTGGCTCAGGCTGGAGTGCAGTGGTGCGACCTCAGCTCACTGCAAACTCCATCTCCTGGGTTCAAGCAATTTTCTTGCCTAAGCCTCCTGAGTAGCTGGGATTACAGGCTGCCACACCCTGCTCATTTTTGTATTTTTAGTTGAGATGGGGTTTTACCATATTAGTCAGGCTGGTCTCGCACTCCTGACCTCAGGTGATGTGCCCACCTCAGCCTCCCAAAGTGCTGGGATTACAGGCGTGAGCCACCACACCCGGCCTAATTTTATAATAATAATAATTATTATTATTATTATTATAGGAGTCTCCCTATCTTGCCCAGGCTGCTGTCAAACTTCCAGGCTCAAGCAATCCTCCCACCTCGGCCTCTCAAAGTGCTGGGATTACAGGTGTGAGCCACTGCACCCGGCCTATAATATTATTTTTATCACCACGATAAATAAGATCTAATAATCACAGTGATTTTGCAGTGGTGACAAGTGTCAGTTGTGTTTCTGGTTGCAATGCAATCTGAAAGTATCTGTGGCTTTTATTAGGGTCAAAGGGACAAAGTCCCAGGTCCTGCGGCTGTCTCCATTAATAATTGAGGAAATGGTAATTATCAGTTAGAGTCAGTGAAAATAAAGATGTGAATTTTTTTTTTTCCCCATCCGAGTTCACAGACATCCTGAACACCCCCAAGAGATTCAGGGACCCCAGGCTGAAGTTCACCTAAAAGTTCTTGTGGGGAGATAGCAATGGAAGTTATGTTGATGTCAAATCTCCCACTGTTCCCCTTATTGAGTACCTCTCTCCAGTGAGGGAGAAATTTTAGTGAGCACTGACTGTGTTCCAGGCATGTCTAAGCTCTGGGAATACAGTAGTGGGGAAGAGAGAAATGGTCTTACCCTTTAGGGTCTCCAGGGCTGGTAGGGGAGAGAATGTTAAACACATCCTCCTGGCCTCTCTGTCTCCCATCCCAATATTACCAATTCAAGGAGTGTCTCATAGGTGCTTGTCCCCATGCAAAACTGCACCCAGACTCTTTTTTTTATTTTTTATTTTTTATGAGACAGAGTCTCGCTCAGTCACCAGGCTGGAGTGCAATGGCACGATCTTGGCTCACTGCCACCTCAGCCTCCTGAGTTCAAGTGATTCTCCTGCCTCAGCCTCCCGAGTAGCTGGGACTACAGGTGCACGCCCCCACACCTGGCTAACTTTTGTATTTTTAGTAGAGACAGGGTTTCACCATGTTGGTCAGGATGGTCTCGATCTCTTAACCTCGTGATCTGCCTGCCTCAGCCTCCCAAAGTGCTGGGATTACAGGTGTGAGCCACCGCACCCAGTTTTTTGTTTTTTTTTTTTAAGACAGAGTCTCGCTCTGTCACCCAGGCTGGAGTGCAGTGGTGCGATCTCTGCTCACTGCAAGCTCCGTCTCCCGGGTTCATGCCATTCTCCTGCCTCAGCCTCCCGAGTAGCTGGGACTACAGGCGCCCGTCAGCACACTAGGTAATTTTTTG
>NW_016848980.1:0-240 GCF_001698545.2 Rhinopithecus bieti | reverse complement strand
CTTTCTTTCTTTCTTTCTTTCTCTCTCTTTCCTTCCTTCCTTCCTTCCTTCTGCCTTCCTTCCTTCCTCCTTCTTTCCTTCCTTCCTTCTTTCCTTCCTTTCTTTTCTTTTCTTTCTTTCTTTCTTTCTTTCTTTCTTTCTTTCTTTCTTTCTTTCTTTCTTTCTTTCTTTCCTTTTTTCTTTCTCTCTGTCTCTCTCTCTGCTTTGTCTCTCTCTCTGCTTTGTCTCTCTCTCTCTCTC
>NW_016848979.1:0-1871 GCF_001698545.2 Rhinopithecus bieti | reverse complement strand
CTCCCAAAGTGCTGGGATTACAGGCTTGAGCCACCGCGCCCGGCCTGTATTTTATAGTAGAGATGAGGTTTCACCATGTTGACCAGGCCAGTTTCACACTCCTGACCTCAAGTGATCTGCCTGCCACGGCCTCCAGAGTGATGGGATTACATCCGTGAGCCACTGCGCCTGGCCTGTTTGATTTATTATATTGACATCCCAACACTTTTTTTTTGAACGCTAATTTTATTTGTATTATTTATTTATTTATTTTTTAAAGAGAGGGCCTTGCTCTGTTACCTAGACTGGAGTGCAGTGGCCCAATCCATAGCTCACTGCAGCATTGAACTGTGCTCAATCCTCCCACCTCAACCTCCCAAGTAGTTAAGACTACAGGCTCACATCACCATGTCCAGCTAATTTTTTAAATTTTCTGTAGAGATAGGAGCTCACTTTGTTGCCCAGGCTAGTGTCAAACTCCTGGCCTCAAGTGATCCTCCCACCTCAGCTTCGCAAAGTGCTGGGATTACAGGCATGAGCCATCGTTCCCAGCCCCAACACTTCTTACTGTATATCTCTATCTTAGAAATCTCTCCTGAGCTCCAGATCATTATACTCAACGTCCAACTGGGTATCTCCACTTGGCTATCCCACAGTCACTTCAAAGTCAATATGTCCAAAACTCAACTCATAATCTTTTCAATAAAATCTGTATTCCATAACCCAGGAAGTGGTACCACCATCTACCCATTTCTCCAGCTTAAATATCTTCCTCTCATCCATTACCTCCCCCAATCAGTCACAAAGTCCTGTATATTCTCCTCAGTCTATCTTTTTCTCTCCATTTCCATTACCAATGTGTCAATCAGGTTCTTAGCACTGTCTAACTGCTTAAAAGATTCCAGGCCGGGCGCGGTGGCTCAAGCCTGTAATCCCAGCACTTTGGGAGGCCGAGACGGGCGGATCACAAGGTCAGGAGATCGAGACCATCCTGGCTAACACGGTGAAACCCCGTCTCTACTAAAAAACAAAAAAAAAAAAAAAACTAGCTGGGCGAGGTGGCAGGCGCCTGTAGTCCCAGCTACTCCGGAGGCTGAGGCAGGAGAATGGCGTAAACCCGGGAGGCGGAGCTTGCAGTGAGCTGAGATCCGGCCACTGCACTCCAGCCTGGGTGACAGAGCGAGACTCCGTCTCAACAAAAAAACAAAAAATTAAAAAAATAATAAAAAAAAAAGATTCCAAACTGGTGTTTCTATTTGTAATTTGGATTAATCTCTCTAGCCTCCCCACTGCTTCTAGAGTAATCATTCTAAAACGCATGTCTAATCAAACCACATCATTGCTTGAAATCCCTCAATGATTTCTCATAACTTTAAAATAAAGGTAAGCCTGAGCAACATAGTGAGAACTTCTGTCTACAAAAATTTAAAAATTAGGCTGGGTGTGGTGGCTCATGCCTGTAATCCCAGCACTTTTGGAGGCTGAGGCAGGTGGATCCCCTGAGGTCAGGAGTTCGAGACCAGCCTGACCAACATGATGAAACCCTGTCTCTACTAAAAATACAAAAAGTAGCCGGGCGTACTGGCACATGCCTGTAATCCCAGCTACTCAGGAGGCTGAGGCAGGAGAATCGCTTGGACCCAGGAGGCGGAGGTTGCAGTGAGCGGAGATTGCGCCACTGCACTCCAGCCTGGGGGACAGAGCGAGACTTTGTCTCAAAAAAAAAAATTTAATTAAATTAGCTGGGCATCGTGGTGCATGCCTGTAGTCCCAGCTACTAGGGAGGCTGAAGTGGGAGGATTACTTGAACCCAGGAGGCAGAGGTTACAGTGAGCCAAGATTGCACCACTGCCCTCCAGCCTGGGTGACAGAGCAAGACCCTAAGAAAAAAA
>NW_016848978.1:0-1789 GCF_001698545.2 Rhinopithecus bieti | reverse complement strand
TTTTTTGATACAGAGTCTTGCTCTATCACCCAGGATGGAGTGCAGTGGTGTGATCTGGGCTCACTGCAACCTCTGCCTGCCAGGTTCAAATGATTCTTCTGCCTCAGTCTCCTTAGTAGCTGGGATTATAGATGTGTACCACCATGCTCCGCTAATTTTTTTGTATTTTAGTAGAGATGAGGTTTCACCATGTTGGCCAGGCTGGTCTCGAACTCCTGACCTCAGGTAATCTGCTCGCCTCGGCCTTCCAAAGTGCTGGGATTACAGAGGTGAGTCAATGCGTCCAGCTTATGATTTTTTTAAAAATGAGAAATGTAGAAAAGTTAAAAGCAAAATAAAATCATCTGAAGTCTTACCATCCACTATAACCGGGTAAACATTCGTCATATTTCCTTCAAGGCTTTTCTTCCTCTCTACATAGATAGGGGGTGTGTGTGTGTGTCAGGGAGAGTAAAAGATAGAGATTTTTAATTTTTAACATAATTGGATCCTCTTCCCTTAAGCAGTGTTTTCAAGGCAGCAGGATTAATGTGATCTTAAAGTACTAAGATGAGTCATCTCAGAATTATTGAGTAACTTCATGAGATTTGGTAAAAACAAGGTTGACTTTCCTTCATCTTGTCATTAACAATTACCTACTCTAATATCCAGCTGCTTTTCTCATGGTCCATGCTCAGCAAAAGGATAGCAAGATTCAAATCTGAGATGTTAAAGTAAGAAATTTAACTAAGGCAGCTGCTATTGACTTGAAGACTTAAACAGATTTTTACACCTGAGTCTTTCAGTCACAATAGTCCCACTTCGCACTAAGGTTAAAGAGGTAAAAAATCAAGTTAAAGTTAAAGAGTTCAAAAATCAAGCTGAAAGGCTGGGCATGGTGGCTCACGCCTGCAATCCCAGCACTTTGGGAGGCCAAAGTGGGCAGACCGCTTGAGCCCAGGAGTTCAAGACCAGCCTGGGCAATATAGCAAGACCCTGTCTCTACAAAAAAAAAAAAAAAAAATTAGCAGGGCATGGTGGCACACACCTGCAGTCCCAGCTACTTGGAGGGCTGGGGCAGGAGGATCACTTGAGCCTGGGCCTTTGAGGCTGCAGTGAGCTGTGTTCGTGCCACTGCATTCCAGTCTGGGTGACAAAGTGTGACCTTGTCTCAAAAAAAAAAAAAAAAGTTGAGGCCAGGTGCAGTGGCACATGCCTGTGGTCCCAGCTACTCAAGAGACTGAGGTGGGAGGATCACTTGAGCCCAGGGTTCAAGGCCAGCCTGGGAAACACAGCAAGACCCAGTTTCTAATAAAAAAAAATCAAGTTGGGCCGGGCGCGGTGGCTCAAGCCTGTAATCCCAGCACTTTGGGAGGCCGAGACGGGCGGATCATGAGGTCAGGAGACCGAGACCATCCTGGCTAATACGGTGAAACCCCGTCTCTACTAAAAAATACAAAAACTAGCCGGGCGACGAGGCGGGCGCCTGTAGTCCCAGCTACTCGGGAGACTGAGACAGGAGAATGGCGTGAACCCGGGAGGCGGAGCTTGCAGCTTGCAGTGAGCTGAGATCCGGCCACTGCACTCCAGCCTGGGTGGCAGGGCAAGACCCCTCTCAAAAAAAACAAAAAAAAAAAAACAACAACAAAAAAAAATGAAGTTGAATCATTTGAATCTTCTGGTAAGTCCTGTTCTAAAATGTATTAGGACTTGATTTTTGTGGTATAAGTAACTTTGCATTTACTTAGGAATTCTTCTCAAGGATGAATAAGAGATGAGACAGCTCTCTCATATTTGAGGACGGCATATC
>NW_016848977.1:0-365 GCF_001698545.2 Rhinopithecus bieti | reverse complement strand
TTCACCATTTAGTATATTTATTTAATATGTTAGGTCTTAATGAAATAATATGCACTACATAAAACTTACATTGTAAAGTATATGAAAGAGGCATGAAGTAATAGAAATTTGGCTTCCATTTATACTTACATAAAATTACAAAGATTTTAAGTTTATTGGATTATTAATACCAGTTCAATTTAAACTAATTTAAATTTAAAGTAGTAAGGACAGTAGAACCCTAAATCCCATTAATATTTTTGATTTTTGAAAGATTAGATGAGAGGCTAGAAACAATCTTTTTTCAAAACTTATCTATTCTGTTTCAACGGATACCAATTTCTATGATCTCAATACAAACTGGACTGACATTATCAGCCGCTTCT
>NW_016848975.1:0-932 GCF_001698545.2 Rhinopithecus bieti | reverse complement strand
CGGCTGCTGGTGATTACTTGTGTTTCTGATTCCAGACACTTTCTCCTGGTGCCACAAATGCCAGCAGCCCTTGGCGTCCTGGCTTGTGGCCACGTCGCTCCCGTCCCTGTGTCTGTGACGTCCTATAAGGACACCGGCCACGTTGGGCTAGGGCCCTCTCTACTCCAATGTGGCTTTATCTTGACTGGTTCCAAATACTCTGAGGTTCTGGGGACATGAGTTTTGGGAAATCTCCCATCTAGGCGGTGGACTAAACCCTCGGGCACCAGAGTTTTAGATGCCCCTGCTGCAGGTGGGAGGGGCCTGCAGCTGGAGCTGAGCACCGTGGGCGTGATGGGGCTGCAGAGGCGGTGTGGGCCTCATGGCCAGAATCTGGGGCCTGGGTGGCCGTAGGGTGGCTGCTGATGGTCACGAGTGGGCTGAGGCTGGGATGTGACGATGAGGGAAGGAAGGTGGAGGCTGTTCAGGGCCCTTGGGGCATCCACGCCGCCTCCTCTTGCCCAGCCGGACCTCTGGCCCCTTCTCAGGGTCTGATCTCCCAGTTCAAACAGAAGCACCCGGCCCCTGCCTTTCTTTGTCCGCACCCTCCTGGCCTGGCCACGATGCTCCTGGACACTTTGGGGCCCTGGTTTTCCTTCTTTCCTCGTCGGAAGGAAAGCTCCAGAGAGCAGGGTCTTTGCTCTGTGCGGTGTGGTCAGCACCAGGACTGTGCGCAGATGAGTGTCGCCGGACGAATGGGAGGCAGGAGACAGCGGGGCCCGGACGGGCCCCGCACACACAGCCTGCGTGTGGTGTCCACAGGAGACAGCGGGGCCTGGACGGGCCCCGCACACACAGAGCCTGCGTGTGGTGTCCACAGGAGACAGCGGGGCCTGGACGGGCCCCGCACACACAGAGCCTGCGTGTGGTGTCCACAGGAGACAGCGGGGCCT
>NW_016848974.1:0-356 GCF_001698545.2 Rhinopithecus bieti | reverse complement strand
CAGCACTGGTCATTATGTCACTAAAGTTCCCCAGGTAATTCTACTGTGTAGTCAAGATTGAAATTTGGCTGGGCGTGGTGGCTCACGCCTGTAATCCCAGCACTTTGGGAGGCCAAGGAGGGTGGATCACCTGAGGTCAGATGTTCAAGACCAGCCTGGCCAACATGGTGAAACCCTGTCTCTACTAAAATACAAAATTAGTTGGGCGTGATTTTGGGCTGTAATCCCAGCTACTAGGGAGGCTGAGGCAGGAGAATCACTTGAACCCGGGAGGCAGAGGTTGCAGTGAGCCGAGATTGTGCCACTGCACTCCAGCCTGACAGAGCGAGACTCCGTCTCAAAAAAAAAAAAAAAAA
>NW_016848973.1:0-360 GCF_001698545.2 Rhinopithecus bieti | reverse complement strand
AGTGTCCAAAAATAAAGTTTTGTAGGAACATAACTACACTCATTCATTTATGCATCCTATGGCTACTTTTACTTTACAGTGGCAGAGTTTGTGTAGAGTTTGAGGAAGACCGTATGTCTCACACAGCCCAAAGCGTTTACTATCTGGCCCTTTTCAGAAAAAGCCTGCAGCCTCCATCTGCGCATCTCTAAAGAGAGCGCACATGTCCAGCACCATGGACAGCGCTTTGCACCATGCTGGTGAGGAGCTAGGATCTGGTAACAGTGCCCTGTATCGGAGGTCGTTCAGAGACAGAAGGAAATCCTTGGACCAGAGGTGCCAGAGCATCAGCCAAGGCCACACAAGAAATCAGGGGTTCTG
>NW_016848972.1:0-1050 GCF_001698545.2 Rhinopithecus bieti | reverse complement strand
TCAGAACGCTTCTTTCTCGTTTTGATCTGAGGATATTTCCTTTTTCACTGTAGCCCTCAAAGAGCTCCCTAATATCACTTTGCAGAATCCATGACAACAGTGTTAGCAAACTGTTACAGAAGGGAAGGGTGAAACTCTGTGTGATGAATTCACACATCAGAAATCAATTTCTCTGAAAGATTCTTTCTAGTTATTATCTGAGGATATTTTCTTTTTCCCCATGGGCCTCAAATGGCTCCCAAATATCACTTTGCAGACTCCTCGAAAACAGTTTTAGCAAACTGCTACAAGAAGGGAAAGGTGAAACTCTGTGTGATGAATTCACACATCAGAAAGCAATTTCTCAGAAAGCTTCTTTCTAGTTATTATCTGAGGATATTTATGCTTTCACCATTGTCCTCAATGCGCTCCGAAATATCACTTTGCAGATTCCACGCTAACAATGATAGCAAATTGCTTCGTGAAGACAAAGTTGTATCTCGGTGGGATGAATTCACATATCATAAAGAAGTTTCTCAGAACGCTACTTTCCAGTTTTTATTGGAGGATATTTCCTTTGTCAATGAAAGCGTCCTGGTGCTAAGAAATATCCTAATGCAGATTTCAAGAAAACACTGTTAGCAAACGGATCAATGAAAAGGAAAGTACAGCTCTGTGAGTTGCATTCACATGTCACAATGCAGTTTCTCAGAATGCGTCTTTCCAGTTTTTATCTTAGGATATTTCCTTTTTCTCCATAGCCCTCCATGGCCTCTCAAATATCACTTTGCCAATTCCACGGGAACAGTCTTAGCGAGCGGTTTCATGAGGAGAAAGGTGTAACTCTGTGAGATGAATTCACAGATCACAAAGAAGTTTCTCAGAAAGCTTCTTTCTCATTTTGATGGGAGGATATTTCCTTTGGCCCTATAGTCTTCAAAGGGATCTGAAATATCAGTTCTCAAATTCCACAAAACAGGGCTAGCCAATGGCCCCACGAAATACAGGTGTAACTCAGGGGTTGAACACACATCACCAAGCAGTTTCTCAGAAAGCTGCTTTTTTTTTTTT
>NW_016848971.1:0-468 GCF_001698545.2 Rhinopithecus bieti | reverse complement strand
CGGGTTCTTCACCGTCAACTTTCCCGCACCCGGGAAAGACATGGGTCGACTGCGCAGGCACAACCCGACCTCCAACGGAGAAGAACCGGAACCCGCCTAGCCACACCTACCGCCCTGCCCCCGACCCGCCTATGTCCCGCCCACTGCCCTCCCACTGCCGGGTCCAGGACATAAAAGCTGCTCCCAGTGGGTGCGCGGAGCGAACTTCCTCGGCCCCTCCTCCTGCGTCGGACCCAGGAACCTCGCCCGAGAGCGCCGGAGCGAACTTCCTCGGCCCCTCCTATGCGGGACCTGGGAACCTCGCCCAAGAACGCCAGAGCGAACTTCCTTGGCCCCTCCTCCCTACGGGGGACCCAGGAACCTCGCCTGAGGATGCCGGAGCGAACTTCCTTGGCCCCTCCTCGTGCGCGGGGCCCAGGAACCTCGCCCCAGAATGCCGGAGCGAACTTCCTCGGCCCCTCCTCGTAC
>NW_016848970.1:0-365 GCF_001698545.2 Rhinopithecus bieti | reverse complement strand
TCAAGGGTCATAGACAGCAGCAAGAAAACTAATGTGGGAGGCTGCCCCAGGGCGCTGGGATCCCCATTTGGTACATAGCCCCTGCTTAGCTCATTAGAATGAGCCCCACAAGTGTGGCAGAAAGTGGACCTGTGCTGCTCATGCTCTCCTAGCCTGGGAAGAGGCCAGTGTCAGGGCAGCTTCCCACAGCAAGCTCTTAAAGCATTGCTCGCTGCCACACCCTGTTTCCTCATGGCCTCTGTTACAGGAGCGAATCCAGCCACAGACCTGAGAGGCGCAGGCTTCCTTGCCCTCCTGCATCTACTGTACCTGGTGATGGACTCAAAGACCTTGCTGATGGCACAGGAGATTTTCCACCTGTCTCG
>NW_016848969.1:0-395 GCF_001698545.2 Rhinopithecus bieti | reverse complement strand
ATTTTTTTTTTTATTAGGAAAAGATTCGACTTTTTTTTTTTTTTTTTTTTTTTTTAAAAGGAAAAGATTGGTTTTTTTTTTTTTTTTTTTTTTTTTTTTTTTTCTGAGGCAGAGTCTTGCTCTGTCACCCAGGCTACAGTGCAGTGGTGCAATCACAGCTCACTGCAAGCTTGAACTCCTGCACTCAAGTGATCACCCTGCCTCAGCCTCCCAAGTTGCAGGGACTTCTAGTTTGTGCCAGCATGCCTGGCTAATGTATTTTTACTTTTTTTTTTTTTTTTAATTTTTAGTCAAAATGAAGTCTCAGTATGTTGCCCAGGCTGGTCTTGAACTTCTGGGCTTAAGTGATCCTCCTGCCTTGGCCTCCCAAAATGTAGGACTACAGGCATGAGCCA
>NW_016848968.1:0-365 GCF_001698545.2 Rhinopithecus bieti | reverse complement strand
ATCTTGGCTCACTGCTACCTCTGCCTTCCAAGTTCAAGCGATTCTCCTGCCCCAGCCTCCTGAGTAGCTGGGATTACAGGAGCCTGCCACCATGCCCAGATAAATTTGTTTTTGTTCTTGTATTTTAGTAGAGACGGGGTTTCACCATGTTGGCCAGGCTGGTCTCAAACTCCTGACCTCAGGTGATCCACCCACCTCGGCCTCTCAAAGTGTGGGGATTGCAGGCATGAGCCACCTCGCCCAGCCCCCCCCCTTTTTTTTTTTTTATTGCAGCACTGTTCACAATAGCAAAGACTTGGAACCAACCCAAATGCCCATCAATGATAGACTGGATAAGGGAAATGTGGCATATATGCACCATGGAA
>NW_016848967.1:0-279 GCF_001698545.2 Rhinopithecus bieti | reverse complement strand
AAAAAAAAAAATACCAAAAATACTAGCCGGGCGCGGTGGTCGGTGCCTGTAGTCCCAGCTATTCAGGAGGCTGAAGCAGGAGAATGGCGTAAACCCGGGAGGCGGAGCTTGCAGTGAGCCGAGATCCGGCCACTGCACTCCAGCAGCCTGGGCAACAGAGCGAGACTCCGTCTCCAAAATAAAAAAAAAAAAAAAGATAAACATGTGAAAAGAAGGAGTGGAGGAAAGAGTCCATGATACATTCATCTTGAGCTCAGCAAATCTACATTTCATGTAAGA
>NW_016848966.1:0-419 GCF_001698545.2 Rhinopithecus bieti | reverse complement strand
AAAAAGAACAGTGTAACTCTGAGAGATGAACTCAACACATCACAAAGCAGTTTCTCAGAAAGGTTGTTTTTGGTTTACCTATGAATATATTTCTTTTGTCACCATAAACTTCAATGCTCTAAGAAATATCACAGTGCAGATTCCAAGAAAACAGTGTAAGCAAACTGCTCAATGCTACGTAAAGTGTAACTCTGTGAGTTGAATTGACACATCAGAACGCAGTTTCTCAGAAAGCTTCTTTCCAGTTTTTGAGGATAGTTCCTTTGTCTCCATAAGCCTTAATGCCCTCTGAAATATTAAATAGCTGCTTCTAAGAAAATGGTGTTAGCACACTGCACAATCAAAAGAACAGAGTAATTCTGTGAGATGAATTCACGCATCAAAAGGAGTTTCTCAGAAACCTTGCTTCTAGTTTTAAC
>NW_016848965.1:0-1146 GCF_001698545.2 Rhinopithecus bieti | reverse complement strand
GTCTGCCTGAGATACTAATAAATTCCACAGCTGACCTGAGTGTAGTGGGAGGCTGGCAATAATGTGCAAATTCAATATCATTAGCAGACAAGTGAACATGAACCCCCCCCCCCCCGTGGCTCCTAGGAAAATCTTGCAGGCAGGAAACTGGGAGAGAAAGGTAACAGTGCTAATGGTGGGCATTAAAGGTTTCTTAGAAAGCTGGGTGCCTGGCTCTATTATAGAAGCAGTCATGCTAATCATGACACCTGACATGGATTAGCATGTCCTCTTGGTCAGCCTCTGTGCTGGGGACTTTACATGCTCTGTTTTATTTAATCCTCACAAGAATCCTGTGAAGGAGATATTTTTATTATCACCATTTTGCAGGTAAAAAAAACCCTTTAATTCAGGGATGTCAAATAATTTTCATGTGAGAATTAGTGAGAAGTAAAGATTCAAACCAGCTACAATATCAGTGTCCAAATCACTGGATTTACTGCATCCCCAAGATGTTTTGATCTCAGTGGGAGATAAGACAGACCTTTAGAATGATATTTGTTGCTGGAGATATGACCATTTGGTAACTAAGCAAATCTGTACTTTTTAAGAATAGCTTTGCTCTTCTGGATATTTGCTCATTTAGGGTTCCAAACATGGATCAGTTCCTACTTTTTCTGATACCTGCTGTTGCTCCTTATTGCTTCTGGCATAAGATTCAACCTCTCAAGTAAAGTTTAAGTTCAGTATTCTCTCTGGCAGGTTCTGGAAGCCAACAAAAGGGGGACAGCTTTTGGAGCCCTACCATTGTCCAAGGTCATTAACAAGAACCTATCATGTGCAGAACCTGTGGGTAAAGCTGGGTAAATCCCACCTGGGCCTCATCATGCATCATGCCCCCTCGGGGAGCTCATCGTCTAGCATGGGATTTGTATTTATATTTATATTTCTTTCTTTTTCTTTCTTTTTTTTTTTTTTTTTTTTTTTTTTTTGAGACAGAGTCTCGCTCTGTCGCCCAGGCTGGAGTGCAGTGGCCGGATCTCAGCTCACTGCAAGCTCCACCTCCCGGGTTTACGACATTCTCCTGCCTCAGCCTCCTGAATAGTTGGGACTACAGGTGCCCGCCATCTCGCCTGGCTAGTTTTTTGCATTTTTTAAGTAGAGACG
>NW_016848964.1:0-730 GCF_001698545.2 Rhinopithecus bieti | reverse complement strand
CCGGGCGCGGTGGCTCAAGCCTGTAATCCCAGCACTTTGGGAGGCTGAGACGGGCGGATCATGAGGTCAGGAGATCGAGACCATCCTGGTGAACACGGTGAAACCCCGTCTCTACTAAAAATACAAAAAACTAGCCGGGCAAGGTGGCGGGCGCCTGTAGTCCCAGCTACTCGGGAGGCTGAGGCAGGAAAATGGCGTAAACCCGGGAGGCGGAGTGTGCAGTGAGCTGAGATCCGGCCACTGCACCCCAGCCTGGGCGACAGAGTAAGACTCTGTCTCAAAAAAAAAAAAAAAAAAAAAAAAAAAAAAAAAAAAGGTTGCTACCGTGCAAAATACACACACACATACATGCCTCCAAGGAAATCCCACCCACACAATAAATCACAGGTAAGTAGCACAGCAGAAAAAGCATCTTCTGAAGCAGGAAATTCCCTATCATTTGAAAAAAGCTAACCCTGAAAAGTCACCCGTTAGAATGTACCTTATCTAGACACTTCATATGAATGGAAGTGTACAGTATGTCCATAAAAGGCAAATCGATAGACACGGGAAGTAGATGAGTGGTTGCTTGGTACGGCGGGTGGGACTGGGGAGTGATGGGTAAAGGGATCTTTAGGGGATGATGAAAATGTTCTAAAATTGGATTGTGGCAATAGCTGCACAGCTCTGTAGAAGGTGCTAAAAATCCTTGGATGATAATACTTAAAACGAGTGATTTTAGGATACATAA
>NW_016848963.1:0-1052 GCF_001698545.2 Rhinopithecus bieti | reverse complement strand
AAAATTGTCATGATAGAACATTGTCCATCTCCTCTCTCTCTCTCTCTCTCTCTCTCTATATATATATATATATATATATATGTGTGTGTGTGTGTGTGTGTATAAGTGTGTGTATATATGTGCAATGTGTGTATGCAAATATCTTTTTAAGTGTAAATACATGACTATCTCTCTTTGTCTCTGTGTATATAAAATTGTGTGTCAGTATAAATCGATGAAGATCTTTCCTCTCTCTCAGTCTCTGTGTAAACATATTTGCAAGTATAAGGAGATGAAAATCTCTCTCTCTGTCTTTTTTGTGTGTGAACGTTTGTAGGACATAGGTATGGGCAAAGGCTTCATGTCTAAAACATCAAAAGGAATGACAGCAAAAGCCAAAATTGGCAAATGGGATATAATTAAACCAAACAGGTTCTGCACAGCAAAAGAAACTGTCACCAGAGTGAACAGGCAACCTACAGAATGGGGGAAAATTTTCACAATCTATCCATCTGGCAAAGGGCTAATATTCAGAATGTAAAAGAACTTAACAAATTTGCAAGAAAAAAATCAAACCACCCCATCAAAAAATGGGCCAAGGATATGAACAGGCGGTTCTCAAAAGAAGATATTTATGCAGCCAACAGACATGAAAAAATGCTTATCAACACTGGTCATCAGAGTAATGCAAATCAAAATCACAACAAGATACCATCCCAGGCCAGTTAGAATGGCGATCACTAAAAAGTCCAGGAATAACAGATGCTGGAGAGGTTGTGGAAAAATATGAACAGTTGTACTTTGTTGTTGGGAGTGTAAATTAGTTCAGCCATTGTAGAAGACATTGTGGCAATTCCTCAAGGATCTAAAACTAGAAATATCATTTCACCCAGCACTCTCATTACTGAGCATATCCCCAAAGAAATACAAATCATTCTTTTTTTTTTTATACTTTAAGTTCTAGGGTACATGTGCATAACGTGCAGGTTTCTTACATATGTATACTTGTGCCATGTTGGTGTGATGCACCAATCAACTCGTCAGCACACATCAATTCATCATTTACATCAGGT
>NW_016848962.1:0-699 GCF_001698545.2 Rhinopithecus bieti | reverse complement strand
TTATTTTTATTTTATTATTTTACAAACCTTGTGTTGAGAGCTGACTTTCAATAGATCACAGCGAGGGAGAGCTTGTTTCTCTTCTCACAGGGGAACATTCCTGCAAGAAGATGCAAATCAGGCACAGCAGGCAGACAGATGGAAGTTAAAACCAATTTAATAAAATGTTTGAAGCGAGAATTGCAAACACACTCTCATAAAAACAGTTGATTACCTGAAAGAGTTAATATGTTTGTTGTAAACTCTTGACACTTAAAAAAATAATTTACCTTTTCAATAGATAATAGATGTATAGTAAAATAAACAAATAAACCATTTTTTAAAATACTGCCTAGAGGTAATAAAGGGATTCTTATGTCTCCTTTCAGAAATATTTTATGCACATACAAGAATATCCAGCTTTTATATACAAATGATGGCATACGCACACACCAATGGGCACCGTATTTATTTTCCCCCATTTAGCAATATATAGAAGATTGTTATTTTGTTTTTTTGAGACAAGGTCATGCTCTGTTGCCCAGGCTGGAGTGTAGTGCAGTGGTGTGATATGGCTCACTGTGGCCTCAAACTCCTGGCTCAAGGCCTCCTCCCCTCTCAGCCTCTCAAGTAGCTGGGACTACAGGTGTGCACCACCATGCCTTTCTTTCTCTTTCCTTCCTTCCTTCCTTCCTTCTCTCTCTCTCCCTCCCTCCCTCC
>NW_016848961.1:0-698 GCF_001698545.2 Rhinopithecus bieti | reverse complement strand
CTTATGTGGCCAAATCTGTCACGGGTTTTCCTTCTGTGTTTTAGAGTTTGGAAACTGTTTTCTCGTCTCTAAGATTAAGTTGCTAATCTGTTAACCACTGGTATCTAATTCCCTGGGGGAGAAGCTTGTCTTCCCAGCCAGGCTGCAAAGTCCCCAGGGCATGGCTCCATCTCCCCTGAGGAAGGCCTTGGTCAAGATATTCCACTGCTCCTCAGAAATACCCTGAATTTGTCCCCTCCTTCCCACCTCCACCCCTACTCACCAGGACCAATCCCTGCCTCCCCCTTACCCTCTGCCCCACATGAATACCACAGTGATTAAAAAAAAAAATCCATCAGAGGCCAGGCTCGGTGGCTCATGCCTGTAATCCCAGCATTTTGGGAGGCCAAAGCAGGCAGATCACCTGAGGTCAGGAGTTCGAGACCAGCCTGACCAACATGGAGAAATCCCATCTCTACTAAAAATGCAAAATTAGCCGGCCGTGGTGGCGCCTGCCTGTAATCCCAGCTACTCAGGAGGCTGAGGCAGGAGAATCGCTTGAACCTGGGAGGCGGAGGTTGCGGTGAGCCAAGACTGTGCCATTGCACTCCAGACTGGGCAACAAGAGCGAAACTCTGTCTCAAAAGAAAAAAAAAAAAACAAAAGAAAAGTAAAATGTCCATCAGGTCTGGATGCAGTGGCTCAAGCCTGTAATCTCA
>NW_016848960.1:0-544 GCF_001698545.2 Rhinopithecus bieti | reverse complement strand
CGTCGGCATCAGCGTCAGCATCTGCATCCGCGTCGGCATCGGCATCGGCGTCAGCATCCGCGTCGGCGTCCGCATCAGCATCGGCATCCGCGTCAGCGTCAGCATCGGCATCGGCATCGGCATCAGCATCAGCATCAGCATCAGCATCCGCATCCGCGTCGGCATCTGCATCCGCGTCGGCATCGGCGTCCGCGTCGGCATCAGCATCCGCATCCGCATCGGCGTCGGCATCCGCATCGGCGTCCGCATCAGCGTCTGCGTCAGCATCGGCATCGGCGTCAGCATCAGCGTCGGCATCCGCATCGGCGTCAGCGTCGGCATCAGCATCCGCATCCGCATCCGCATCCGCATCCGCATCGGCGTCAGCGTCTGCATCTGCATCTGCATCCGCGTCGGCATCAGCGTCAGCATCAGCATCCGCATCGGCGTCTGCATCGGCATCGGCGTCAGCGTCGGCATCAGCATCCGCGTCGGCATCGGCATCAGCGTCAGCGTCAGCGTCTGCATCGGCATCAGCGTCGGCGTCAGCGTCGGCGTCGGCATC
>NW_016848959.1:0-1492 GCF_001698545.2 Rhinopithecus bieti | reverse complement strand
AACCCCAGCACTTTGGGAGGCCGAGGCAGGCAGATCACGAGGTCAGGATTTCGAGAACAGCCTGACCAACATGGTGAAATCCTGACTCTACTAAAAACACAAAAATTACCTGGGCGTGGTGGTGTGCGCCTATAATCTCCGCTACTCGGGAGGCTGAGGCAGGAGAATCACTTGAACCTGGGAGGCAGAGGTTGCAGTAAGCCCTGCACTCCAGCCTGGGAGACAGAGTGAGACTCTGTCTCAAAAAAAATTTTTTTTTATTTACTTTTTAAAAAATAAAACAAAATAATAAAATAAAATACTTTACTATGAAATTCAAATATCAAGTATACCCACACTAAAATGCATTTCATTCAGTTACGAAAATAAGAGTATTAGTCACATTGAACTAAAAGTAGCTTCAGAAATATTACAGGAGATTAAAAAGCTCACATAGAGATTATTGGAGGGGAAGGGCACAAGTAGGGGCTAGAAAAAGCTGGAGGATGTTTCTCCCAGCACATAAAAAAGCCACACAGCAAACAACCCTTTTCTCCCACAGATTCCTCCTTTCCTGCTCACACCTGGCTCCTCTCTGAGAGCAGTGCAGCCACACCTAAGGGAACATGGTTGAATATCCTTTCTCTACCTGTGTAATGTGTAATGACCGTATCTGCCAGTAGCCAGTTCATACCAACGTGGCCATCCCTCAAGCTTAGAACTCCTTCCCCATAAACAATTACAAAAGCAATTACAACTTTCTCTCTTCAAAGAATTCACTCCTGAAAATGTGTGATGTCATCTTTTATAAACACTGGCAAATAAGTTACAGCAGACTCTGTGGACCCCATTTTAATAACCACAGGGAGAAACTGACGGAAAGTGTAACCAGGCCAGGTGCGGTGGCTCATACCTGTAATCCCAGCACTTTGGGAGGCTGAAAGCAGAAGAATCGCTTGAGCCCAGGAGGTCAAGACCAGTCTGGGCAAACAAATTTTTGTCGAGAGACCACATCTCTACAAAAAATTTAAAAATTAGACAGGGGTGGTGCATGCCTGTAATCCCAGCTACTCAAGAGGTGGGAAGATCACTTGAGCCTGGGAGGTGGAGGCTGTAATGCTATGATCACACCACTGCACTCCAGCCTTGGCAATAGAACAAGACTCTGTCAGAAAGATAAACAAAGAAAGAAAATAAAAGGCCCAAGCGTGGTGGTGCATGCTTGTAATCCCAGTACTTTGGGAGGCTGAGGTGGATGGATCATGAGGTAAAGTGATTGAGACTATCCTGGCCAACATGGTGAAACCCCGTCTCTACTAAAAACACAAAAATTAGCTGGGCGTGGTGGCACGTGCCTGTAGCCCAAACTACTTGGGAGGCTGAGGCAGGAGAATTGCTTGAACCTGGGAGGTGGAGGTTACAGTGAGCAGATATTGTGCCACTGCACTCCAGCCTGGCGACAAGAGACTCCGTCTCAAAAAAAAAAAAAGAAAAAAAAAGGAGGAAGGAAGGA
>NW_016848958.1:0-529 GCF_001698545.2 Rhinopithecus bieti | reverse complement strand
TCTCACAGGGTTACACCATGCTTTTCATGGAGCAGTGTGCCAAAACTGCTTACATGGAATGTGCAATGGGACATTTGGGAGTGCGTTGAGGCCTATAGTGACAAAGGAAATGTCCTCAGATAAAAACTAGAATGAAACTTTCTGAGAAACTGCTTTGTGATGTGTGAATTCATCTCACAAAATTACAGCATTGCTTTCAATGAGCAGTTTGTTAACACCGTTTTTGTGGAATCTGCTATAGGATATTTGGGAGGGCATTGGAGCCGATGGTGACAAAGGACATATTCTCAGATGATAACCAAAAGGATGCTTTCTGAGAAGCTGCTTTGTGATTTGTGAATTCATCTCACAGAGTTACATGATTCTTTTCATGGAGCAGTTTGGTAGCACTGTTTTTGGGGAATCTGAAAGGGATATTTTGCATTGCATTGAAGCCTATGGTGACAAAGGAAAACTCAGATAAAACCTGAAAGAAACTTTCTGAGAAACTGCTTTGTGATGTGTGGATTCATCTCAAAGACTTACACCT
>NW_016848957.1:0-540 GCF_001698545.2 Rhinopithecus bieti | reverse complement strand
AAACTCTTTATTAAAAGCTTTTAGATTTCCTTTGTGTCTATAATTATTTTCAAAATAAAACGCTCACTGGGGCCGGGTGCAGTGGCTCACACTTGTAATCCCAGCACTCTGGGAGGCCGAGGTGGACGGATCACGGTCAGGAGATGGAGACCATCCTGGCTAACACAGTGAAACCCCGTCTCTACTAAAAAATACAAAAAACTAGCCGGGCGAGGTGGCGGGCGCCTGTAGTCCCAGCTACTCGGGAGGCTGAGGCAGGAGAATGGCGTGAACCCGGGAGGCGGAGCTTGCAGTGAGCCGAGATCCGGCCACTGCACTCCAACCTGGGCGACAGAGTGAGACTCCTTCTCAAAAAAAAAAAAGAATGCTCACTGGATGCAGTTGTTCACACCTGTAATCCCAGCACTTTGGGAAACCAAGATGGGAGGATCGCTCGAGGCTGGGAGTTAGAGACCAGCCTAGGCAACATAACGAGATCCTATGTCTCCAAAAATTAAATTAGCCAAGTGCAGTGATGTGCACCTGTAGTCAGTCCGAGCT
>NW_016848956.1:0-1488 GCF_001698545.2 Rhinopithecus bieti | reverse complement strand
TTTTATTTTATTTTATTTTATTTTATTTATTTATTTTTGAGACAGAGACTCGCTATGTCACCCAGGCTGGAATGCAGTGGCATGATCTCAGCTCACTGCAACCTCCACCTCGCAGGTACTAGTGATTCTCCTTCTTCAGCCTCCCAAGTAGCTGGGACTACAGGCATGTGCCACCATGCCCGGATAATTTTTTAAAATTATTTTTAGTAGAGACGGGTTTTCACCATGTTGGTCAAGCAGGTCTTGAACTCCTGACCTCAAATGATCTTCCCGTCTCGGCCTCGCAGAGTCCTGGGATTTTAGGCATGAGCCACCGTGCCTGACCTTATTTCAGTTTTAAATAAAACAGAAAGTAAACAGCATAGAGAGGAAACATGATTTGTGTCCCTGAGTAGAGAGTTTTGAGGTAATTTATTCCAGGTTTCATAGTTCAAAGCATAGTTATTAAGGGTAAGGACTTTGTTATCAGCTTCTAGGGGGACTGAGGTCCAACTCTACTGCTTATAGCAATAGATGAATTACTTAACCTCTTGACACTTAATCTCATTGTTTGTGGAAGGTATAACAATAGTTATCTACTTCGTTGGATAATAAAGGCAAGTTAAACTAAATATAAAGTATTTAGCTCAGAATCTGGCACTTAATAAGAGGGGCATAAATATTAGCAATTATTCATAAATGAGAAGATGATTAAGAGTAACAATGATTATAATTATATTTTTGATTGCTGCAGTGTTAAAGCTTCCAAATAGAAATCACCTTTGATTGCATACATTTATTTAATGGACATAGATAATTTATATATTTGCATAAGAAAGTTGTGTCTGTTGGAAAATACTGCATAAAATATTTTTACAGTAATAACATTTAAAAGTTCCTTTCCCTCAAAGGTAATTTTTAAAATGACAATGGTCAGAAGTATAATTTGAAAATGTGCAGATAGATAGTGTTGGATTTTAAAAGACATAAGAGATAAATAAAGCCTCGCAAGGGCGATGATGGCTGACTTTAACCTGACTATCCCTATGGCAATTCTGATAAGAGGAATAAGGCAAAATACAATAATATTGGATCCGACGATGCAGGAATTCGGTGATTTCTGCAGATGTAGTTGAGGAAACTATTAAAGTTATTTATATAAATGCCAAGTCTTTGAATGGTCCAGACCAGAGAATGGGCACTTGAAAGGGAAGGAGACAAGAATTGGTGACGCTGGGAGAAAAACCATGAAATGCCGGTAGAAATGGTGCTACAGCAGAGAAAAACAGCCAGGCTGTGCAGGATGCCACTAGCCTGCTGAATCTGTCCGCTTCAAAGGAGCAGTTTCTGCCTGAGAACAGGCAACAGAATATGTGATTACGAGTTGAAAGTGTAGTGGTTCTTTTGTTCAGCTTTGGGGAAGCCCAGATAGGGCTTTTGTGGAAACATTTTAAAAGTAAATAGAAGAGCTTGATTTATTTATTTATTTATTTATTTATTTATTTTATT
>NW_016848955.1:0-2013 GCF_001698545.2 Rhinopithecus bieti | reverse complement strand
TGTCACCCAGGCTGGAGTGCAGTGGCACCATCTTGGCTCATACAGCTTCTGCCTCCTGGGTTCAAGTGATTCTCCTGCCTCAGCCTCCCCAGTAGCTGGGATTACAGGCATGCACACCACACCCAGTTAATTTTGGTAATTTTTTAGTAGAGATGGGGTTTCACCATGTTGGCCAGGCTGGTCTTGAACTCCTGGTCTCAAGTGATCTGCCCGCCTTGGCCTCCCAAAGTGATGGGATTACAGGCATGAGCCACTGTGCCAGGCCTCCATTTCTTTTTTATTTTTTTCTGTATTTCTTTCTTTTTCTTTTCTTTCTTTTTTTTTTTTTTCTTTTTTTTTTTGAGACAGGGTCTTGCTCTGTCCCCTGGACTGGAGTGCAGTGGTAAGATCTCGGCTCACTGCAACCTCTGCCTCCTAGGCTCAAGTGATCCTCCCTGCTTCAGCCTCCCAAAAAGCTGGTACTACGGGTGTGTGCCACCACACCTGCTAATTTTTTGTTTTTTTTTTGTATTTTTGGTAGAGACAGTGTCTCTCTACCTTGCCAAGGCTGGTCTCCAACTCCTGGGCTCAAGGATCCGCCTGCCTTGACCTCCCAAAATGCTGGGATTACAGGCATGAACCACCCCGCCTGGCCTCCAATGCCCACTTCTGTCTACACTTTCTTTTTTTTTTTGAGACGGAGTCTCTCTCTGTCGCCCAGGCTGGGGTGCAGAGGCGCGATCCCAGCTCACTGCAACCTCCGCCTCCCAATTTCAAGAGATTCTCCTGCCTCAGCCTCCCAAGTAGCTGGAATTACAGGTGCGCGTCACCACACAGGGCTAAGTTTTGTATATTTAGGCCGGGCGCGGCGGCTCAAGCCTGTAATCCCAGCACTTTGGGAGGCCGAGACGGGCGGATCACAAGGTCAGGAGATCGAGACCATCCTGGCTAATACGGTGAAACCCCGTCTCTACTAAAGAATACAAAAAACCAGCCGGGCGACGAGGCGGGCGCCTGTAGTCCCAGCTACTTGGGAGGCGGAGGCAGGAGAATGGCGTGAACCTGGGAGGCAGAGCTTGCAGTGAGCTGAGATGCGGCCACCGCACTCCAGCCTGGGCGGCAGAGCCAGACTCCGTCTCAAAAAAAACAACAACAACAACAAAAAAGTTTTGTATATTTAGTAGAGACGGGGTTTTGCCATGTTGGTCAGGCTGGTCTCAAACTCCTGACCTCATGATCTGCCTGCCTCGGCCTCCCAAAGTGCTGGGATTACAGGCATGAACCACTCCCCAGCCTCCAATGCCCACTTCTGTCTACCCTTTCTAAAACAACTGCAGGACTCATTATCATATTATTACCTTTATAGCCCTTATTACTTACTTTTTTTTCTTTTTTCTTTTTGAGACAGAGTCTCACTCAGTCACCCAGGCTGGAGTGCAATGGCACGATCTCTGCTCACTGCAATCTCCACCTCCTGGGTTCAAGCAATTCTCATGCCTCAGCCTCCTGAGTAGCTGGAATTACAGGCAAGTGCCAGCATGCCTGTCTAATTTTTGTATTTTTAGTAGAGACAGGGTTTCACCATGTTGGCCAGGCTGGTCTTCAACTCCTGACCTCAAGTGATCCTCTTGCCTCGGCCTCCCAAAGTGCTAGGATTACAGGCATGAGCCACCATGCTTGGCCATAGCCCTTATTATTTTCTAAAGACATCCTTTGTGTGTATTTCATTGTTATCTGCTCATATCACTAGAATGTAATTCACAGGCACAGAACTTGCTGGTTCTTTTCACTACTGAACCCCCCAGTGTCCAGAACAATGTCTGATACACAGTAGGTGCTCCATAAATATTTAACTGATTAGATGAGTGAATAATCAGAACTACATAGCTTTATTGCTGAGGTGGGAGGATCCCTTGAGCTTGGGAGTTAAAGCTACAGTGAGCTGGGATTGCACCACTGCACTCCAGCCTGGGTGACAGAGCGAAACTCTGTCTCAAAAAAATAATTAAATTAAATGTAAAAGTCTACAATTTT
>NW_016848954.1:0-529 GCF_001698545.2 Rhinopithecus bieti | reverse complement strand
TTCTTTCTTCTTTTTTTTTTTTTTTGAGACAGTGTCGTTCTCTGTCACCCAGGCTGGAGTGCAATGGTGTGGTCACAGCTCACTGCAGCCTTGACCTCCCGGGTTCAAGTGATCCTCTTGGCTCAGCCTCCCAAGTAGCTGTGACCACAGATGCCCACCCCAATCCCAGCTAATTAAAAAATTTTTAATTTTTTTCTTCTTTTTTCTTTTTTTTTTTTTGAGACAGAGTTTCACTCTGTTGCCCAGGCTGGAGTGCAGTGGGGCAATCTCGGCTCACTGCAAGCTCTGCCTCCCAGGTTCACACCATTCTCCCATCTCAGCCTTCCCAGTAGCTGGGACTACAGGTGTCCGACACCACACCGGCTAATTTTTTGTATTTTTAGTAGAGATGGGGTTTCACCGTATTAGCCAGGATGGTCTCGATCTCCTGACCTCATGATCTGCCCAGCCTCTGCCACTCAAAGTGCTGGGATTATAGGCGTGAGCCACCACGCCTGGCCAAATTTTTAATTTTTAAAAATTTCTTTTT
>NW_016848953.1:0-1059 GCF_001698545.2 Rhinopithecus bieti | reverse complement strand
TCTCTACTAAAAAACAAAAAATTATCCGGGCACAGTGGCGGGCGCCTGTAGTCCCAGCTACTCCGGAGGCTGAGGCAGGAGACTGGTGTGAACCCAGGAGGCAGAGCTTGCAGTGAGCCAAGATCGCACCACTGCATTCCAGCCTGGGCGACAGAGCAAGACTCCGTCTCAAAAATCAATCAATCAATAAATAAAATAAAGAACTTCCTGAGACTGGGTAATTTATAAAGGAAAGAGGTTTAATTGACTCACACATCCACATGGCTGGGGAGGCCTCAGGAAACTTCCAGCCATGGAGTAAGGGAAAGCAAACATGTCCTTCATTTGGCAGCAGAAAGGAGAAGTGCTGAGCAATGGGGGAAAAGCCCCTTCTATAACCATCACATCTCGGGAGAACTCACTATCACAAGAACAGCAGGAGGGTAACCACCCCCATGATTCAGTTACCTCCCACTGGGTCCCTCCCACAACACATGGGGATTATGGGAACTACACGATGAGATTTGGATGGGGACACAGCCAAACTGTATCAGCCAGTTATCAGTTATTGTTTTTTGTTTTTGTTTTTTTCTTTCAGAAAATGCCTTTCCAACCAAGCCTGAACCTTTTCTTTGCTTCTAAGGGCCTTCCTAAGATGCTATTAGCCTGTCTATGCATATTTTCAAAGGAACTTGTGCTCCTCCCAGGGGCTCTCCTGAAGGTCTTCCATGCACGTCTGGTTTCCTTCTGCCTTACATGTCTCTGGGCAGGCAAAGAAATCCTTCTTTCTGACTAGCTGCAAATCTGACTTTTGTAGGAATAGTCTTTAAGAAAAAGCAAATTAATTTCAAAGACAAAACTAGGTTCAAAAGTGAATATTTACAAAGAGGAGATAAATCACAAAAATGGCAACTTAAAAAAATTAAATACCACAAAATTCAGAAAAACAATGTAATATTTGTATTAATTGGTTGCCTAACACATGGCTGTGAAACGTTTTCACCTACATTTTTTGCCTGTACTATACTTTTTGATCATCCCTCCCTATTCTGTGATATTTTCTAAAAAGAGAATAGGTAA
>NW_016848952.1:0-511 GCF_001698545.2 Rhinopithecus bieti | reverse complement strand
TCTCTCTCTCTCTCTCTCTCCCCTCTCTCAGGAGGAAACTATCACGTGTGGGGTAGGAGATGAAGCAGGAAGTTCTGGAAAAACAGGCTGCAGCTGTAAAACCTAAAGAGAGGAGAGTACTTTAAAAATAACAGAGGCCAGGCAGAGTGGCTCACTCCTGTATTCCCAGCATTTTGGGAGACTGAGGCAGGCGGATCACGAGGTCAGGAGATCGAGACCATCTTGGCTGAGATGGTGAAACCCTGTCTCTACTAAAAAACAAAAAACAGGCCGGGTGCGGTGGCTCAAGCCTGTAATCCCAGCACTTTGGGAGGCCGAGACGGGCGGATCACGAGGTCAGAAGATCGAGACCATCCTGGCTAATACGGTGAAACCCCGTCTCTACTAAAAAATACAAAACCTAGCCGGGCGACAAGGCGGGCGCCTGTAGTCCCAGCTACTCGGGAGGCTGAGGCAGGAGAATGGCGTGAAGCCGGGAGGCGGAGCTTGCAGTGAGCTGAGAGCCGGCCAT
>NW_016848951.1:0-2380 GCF_001698545.2 Rhinopithecus bieti | reverse complement strand
CTCAAAAAAAAAAAAAAAAAAAAATACCTTTAAGATATGCTTGTCTTAGTGGCCTATAAATAAATTTGCTCAATTTTCCATTTTACCCATTTGGCATGCTCAGGTCAATAATTTGACTTATTAGCTTTAGAGTTATTAATTACATGGATGCAGTATATTAACAAAAAGAAAACAAAGTGCTTACTATGTGCTAGGCCCTATGTTAGGTGCTGGGGATAAAACAGTGCATATAAATAATCAAGATGCCTGTCGAGTTTAAAAGTGATAGCAGGCCAGGCGCAGTGGCTCATGCCTGTAATCCCAGGATTTTAAGAGGCCAAGGCAGGCAGATCACCTGAGGTCAGGAGTTCAAGGCCAGCGTGGCCAACAGTGAGAAACTCCGTCTCCACTAAAAATACAAAAATTAGCCGGTGTGGTGACGGGCGCCTATAATCCCAGCTGTATAACTGTAATCCCAGCTGCTCAGGAAGCCGAGGCAGAAGAATCGCTTGAACCTGGGAGGTGGAGGTTGCAATGAGCTGAGATCGTGCCATTGCACTCCTGCCTGAACGACAGAGTGAGACTCCTCAAAAAAAAAAAAAAAAAAAAAGTGATAGCAGACACAGACATACAAAGAACAACATGATTATAATTACAGTATGAGTCATCAGAGAAAAACATAGAGCTATAAAAGCAGATATCAGAGAAGTCTAATTTACATTGGAAAGGCAGTGACAAATTTCTTGAGAACTTGATAATTTAGGCTGAGACCTGAAGTATGTAGGAGTTAGAGGTATGGGGACAGGAACTGAAAGGCAGCTAATGTGCTCTGAAGAGCAGACCGAGATGAGGCTAGTCAAGTAAGTAGAGCTGGATCGTACTTATCTATTTATATTATAAATAAATTATAAATTACAGCAAGTTGAACTATTCAGCAGTGATGACATTTAATTTTTATCCTTTTATCACAAGCTAAAATGAGAATTAATTTCTCTTTACAATAAAAACGATTTGAGAAGATGAACTCAAAACAGAAATGCCTTGTATTTCATTCCATGTTGTCTTTCACACAGTAGCTATCTACAAGATACAAATGAAACGTTAAAATTCCAACTAAAGTGGTTACCTCTAAAATTGTGAAACAAACGGAGAGAAATCAATCTCCCAGGAAGCAACAGTGAAGTAGCTAGGGTGCATGGAATTTCAGAACCAGACTTAAGATCTTGAACTCCTGGGCTCAAGTAATCCTCCCACCTCAGCCTTTCATGAAGCTGGGACTGTAGGCTACCAGCTACTATAGAAACCAGATTTCCTGGGTTGAATCTCAGCTCAAAAAACACCATCAATCAACTGTATATGATTGACATCTATGGACTACTTCCTCTGGCAACAACAGAATACACATTCTTCTCAAGTTCATGAGGAGCCTTCACCATGGTAGATCATATTCTGGGCCATAAAACACACCTTAACAAATTTATTTTATTTTATTTATTATTGTTTTTTTGAGACTGAGTCTTGCTGTGTCGCCCAACCTGGAGTGCAGTGGCGCGATCTCGGCTCGCTGCAAGCTCCGCCTCCCAGATTCGCGCCATTCTCCTGCCTCAGCCTCCTGAGTAGCTGGGATTAGTAAAGGCGCCAACCACCAAGCCCAGCTAATTTTTTGTATTTTTAGTAGAGACAGTGTTTCACCGTGTTAGCCAGGATGGTCTTGATCTCCTGACCTCGTGATCCGCCCACCTCAGCCTCCCAAAGTGCTGGGATTACAGGCGTGAGAACAAATTTAAAAGAAAAGAAATCATACAATATCTGCTCTCAGATCACCATGGAATTACACTAGAAGTTAATAACAGAAAGATAACTGGAAAATTTCAAAACACATGGAGATTAAACAACACAAATAACTTATAGGTCAAAGAAGAAAGTTCAAGATAAATTTTAAAACATTTTGAACTAAATGAAAAAACAATTTATCTAAATTTGTGGGATGCAGCAAAGGCAATGTTTAGAAAGAAATTTATAGCATCGAATGCATATTTTAGAAAAGAAGGAAGATCTAAAATTAACAACCTAAGCTTCTACCTTAATAAACTAGGGAAAAAAAAAAAAAGCAGGCCGGGCGAGGTGGCTCACAGGCTGGGCGAGGTGGCTCACGCCTGTAATCCCAGCACTTTGGGAAGCTGAGACGGGCGGATCACGAGGTCAGGAGATGGAGACCATCCTGGCTAACACGGTGAAACCCCGTCTCTACTAAAATACAAAATTAGCCGGGCGCGGTGGCGGGTGCCTGTAGTCCCAGCTATACGGGAGGCTGAGGCAGGAGAATGGCGTGAATCCGGGAGGCGGAGCTTGCAGTGAGTGGAGATCCCGCCACTGCACTCCAGCCTGGGCGACAGAGCGA
>NW_016848950.1:0-1052 GCF_001698545.2 Rhinopithecus bieti | reverse complement strand
ATTATATTCTTGCATGTTGCTAAGAAAATAGATTTTAAATGTTCTTACCACAAAAAAGATAAATAAGTGAAGTAATGTATATGTTAATTAGCTAGATTTAGCCATCCTGAAATATATGTGTTTCAAAACAATATGATATACACAATAAATATATATAATTTTACTCATCAATTAAAATAAATGTTTAAAATGAAATAAAATAAAAGCAGTTGGACTTTATACCACAATGTTTTATATGATTATTTGAAAGCCCTCTAGCTAAAGACTATCAGGAACACACTATAGTTGAACAAATTGGGTTTTTTACTCATTACAGTAAGAGAGAATGTACACCATAGAGAACTATTTTATCAATTATGGGGGCATCTCTGTGGGAAGATAATAAAAGGACTTGTTTTAGTGTTTGGATTTGTATTAGGTGATTTGGGGAAATTTTGAGGAAGCAGAATTTTCTCTGGATTGAATACTCCCAGGAAGTAGGGGTAATGTGATGATTAGGTATCTGAATACATCTTATCTATTGTGAGGGGAGTCTAAAAGCAAGGGTAAAGTTATAATTGGTAAAAGAAAAAAAGCAGTAACTTATATGAGTCAGAATAGTGAGATAACCGGTCATTTTCATGACTTGCACAATGTTCATGTTCTGTCTGTGTTCAAACATGATTGCAGAGCGGTCTTATTTTTGCCTTCATCCATCATGGTCAGAGAGTGGCCTCATTTAATGCTGATGTTCCTGATATAGTAATACCAAGGCCTAGCTGTGAGTGCCAAGCCAGCTCCTAGCAACAACTGGGCATAGCTTGTGAATGTCAGAAGCTGTTTTTCCTCTTTCTCAAAACCAGTTAAACATTTTAGTTCAGTGACTTGCCCTGCAGCTGGTGGATGAGAAGGAATTTTCAAAAGTGGAAAAAAAATAGAACAAGGTATGTTCTTTCTCAAAAGACATGTTTTCCAGCACTACTTCTATATGGCAAATTATTTCTTATACAAAGTTAAAATATAAAGAAGAGATTAGGAGAAAATGCTTGTGATATATATAACAAACAAATAAT
>NW_016848949.1:0-531 GCF_001698545.2 Rhinopithecus bieti | reverse complement strand
TAATCTAAATTATCACTCTCAAGTTCAAAGTTCCACAGATCCTACAGAAGGAGCACCACGCCACCAGTCTCTTTGCTAAAGCATAGCAAGAGTGACCTTTACTCCACTTCCCAATAAGCTCCTCTTCTCCATCTGAGACCACCTTAGCCTGGGCTTCATTGTCCTTATCACTATCAACATTTTGATTACAACAATTTAACAACTCTCTAGGAAGTTTCAAACTTTCCTTCATCTTGCTGTCTTCTTCTGAACCCTCCAAGCTGTTCCTACCTCTGCCCATTACCCAGTTCCAAAGGTGCTTCCATATTTTTAGGTATCTTTATACCAATACTCCTCTCCCGGTACCATTTTCTGTGTTAGCTCATTCTCACATTACTATAAATAACTACCTGAGACTGGGTAATTTATGAAGAAAAAACAGTTTAATTGACTCATAGTTATGCAGGCTGTACAGGAATCATGTCTGGTAAAGCATCAGGAAACTTAAAATCATAGTGGAAGGTGAAGGGGAAACTGGCACATCTTCACGTG
>NW_016848948.1:0-987 GCF_001698545.2 Rhinopithecus bieti | reverse complement strand
TGCATATGATCAGACAGAAAGAGCCCAAGCTGGGATTTGAAGCACATTTGCAAGAGACCAGGGACCATAATGATAAGGACTGTGTAAGACTTTGTTATGCTTTGTAGCTCACCCATGTTTGTTCTATTCTTGGTTTATTTAGCAGTCGACATTTAAAATCCTCAAAGAATGACTAAAAATTGACAAAGCTTCTTTATGGCAAATGTTAGGCAAGGACGAAAGACAATTTACAGTCTAGGAAGAAACGATTGATGAAATAGACAAAATACAAAAAGATATTACAAAGCAATAAGAAAAAGAAACAGAAAGATTGGGACTGACTACTGCCTAGGAGTTAGCCCTGTTCTGCAATGCACAGCTAAGAAAGAAAGAGTGAGAAAGAGAGGGAGAGAGAGTAAAGGAAAGTGACCAAGGCCAGGTGTGGTGGGTCACGTCTGTAATCCCAGAACTTTGGGAGGCCGAGGCAGCTGAATCACTGAGGTCGAGTTTGAGACCAGCCTGGCCAACATGGTGAAACCCCATCTGTACTAAAAATACAAAAATTAGCTGAGAATGGTGCCAGGCACCAGTAATCCCAGGTACTCGGGAGGCTGAGGCAGGAGAATCTCTTGAACCCAGGAGGTGAAGGTTGCAGTGAGCTGAGGTTGCACCACTGCACTCTAGCCTGGGCGACATAGTGAGACTTCAGATCATAGCGATCTCAGCTCACTGCAACCTCTGCCTCCTGGGTTCAAGTGATTCTCCTGCCTCAGCCTCCCGAGTATCTGGGACTACAGGCATGTGCCACCACATCCTGCTAATTTTGTATTTTAGTAGAGACGGGGTTTCACCATGTTGGCCTGGATGGTCTTGATCTCTTGACCTCGTGATCTGCCCGCCTTGGCTTCCCAAAGTGTTGAGATTACAGGTATGAGCCACCACGCCCGGCCTAATTAAACATTTTTTTTTTTTTGAGACGGAGTCTCGCTCTGCCGCCCAGGCTGGAGT
>NW_016848947.1:0-527 GCF_001698545.2 Rhinopithecus bieti | reverse complement strand
CACTTTAGCAGTGCCTTATTAATTTTAAAGTCTTTAGTGTTTTTTATCTCAGTTTATTTTATAACTACAGGAACATAAACAGATTTTCTTGGCATGTCTTTTCTATCATCTGACACATAATGAACTGTCCTGCAGCAATGGAACATCCTCGTTGGATTGTTTTGAGAATGAACTAAATTGACATACACAAAAATTCTTTAAAGACAAAGATAACCAATAAAATTATATTTAATATATTTATCTTGTAGATGTGATTTTTATCATTTTCCAAGGTCCCACAGCTCGTAAGGAATGAGGACTAGATTGACTCCAATGTTTGAAGAGTTATTCTAAATAGGAGACTGACAGCTCTTCTTAGTTTTCATAGAGATGGAGAAAATGAACTTAAATCTCAGCCAGATTGTTTTGTTAGGAATAAATAAGGACTTCACACCTTATAGCCAAAAGGGGAAGATTACTGGGAAAAGTGGTAGAATTTCTGAAATCTTCTAAAGTAATTGGATGACTTTTTTTCTGTGATTATTAAA
>NW_016848945.1:0-466 GCF_001698545.2 Rhinopithecus bieti | reverse complement strand
GCCCGGAGGTCTGTGGTGAGCAAGGAAATGTCTTCTGTTGGAAACTGGAGAGTAGTTTTCTGAGCAGCTGCCTGTGATGTGTGTTTTTTATCTCATAAAGTTAAATCATTCTTTGGATTGAGCAGTTTGAAATCACTGTTTCTGTGGAACCTGAGAAAGGATATTTGGGAACGCTCTTTAGAATATGCTGAAAAGAAATACACTCAGATAAAAACCAGAAGGAAGCTTTCTGTGAAACTGCTCTGTATCCTGTGAATTCCACTCACAGAGTTAAGCTGCTCTTTTCATTGAGCAGTATTCTGACACTGTTTTTGTGTAGCCTGCGAAGGGATATTTGGGAGGACTTTGAGGCTTATGTTGAAAACAGAAATATCTTCAGATAGAAACTGGAGAGAAGCTTTCCGTGAGCTGCTTTGCGACGTGTGCATTGCACTCACAGAGTTATACCTTGCTTCTCATAGAGGAT
>NW_016848944.1:0-1148 GCF_001698545.2 Rhinopithecus bieti | reverse complement strand
TTTTTTTGAGACTGTCTGGCTCTGTTGCCCAGGCTGGAGTGTAGTGGCACAATCTCACCTCACTACAACCTCTGCCTCCTGGATTCAAGCAGTTCTCCTGCCTCAGCCTACCGATTAGCTGAGATTACAGGCGCCCACCACCATGCCCATCTAATTTTTTGTGTTTTTATTAGAGACGGGATTCCACCATGTTGGCCAGGCTGGTCTCAAAATCCTGACCTCAGGTGATTCACCTGCCTCGGCCTCCCACAGTGTTGGATTACAGGTGTGAGCCACTGCACACGGCCACATTTCTAAACTTTTATGCCTGAATATTTCTGAACAGATATTCCAATAACCTTCCTGCCCGGCACCTCATCCCAGCCAAAGATGGGAGAGAGGGAAGACCTATACTACCAATAGTTACAACAGTTATTTTTGGAATAAAAACAGGAATTTGCACCATGCACAAGTGTCTCATTTTGTCTTTTGAGCTTCTCAAAAACCACCATTATATTGAGACTCTAAAATTGTTCTCTAGTCTGGGCAAGATGGCTTATGCCTGTTGTATTAGTCTGTTTTCACACTGCTGATAAAGACATACCTGAGACTGAGCAATTTACCAAAGAAAGAGGTTTATAATGGACTTAAGAGTTCCACGTGGCTGGGGAAGCCTCATAATTATGGTGGAAGGCAAGGAGGAGCAAGTCACATCTTACATGGATGGCAGCAGGCAAGAATAGAGAGCTTGTACAGTAAAACTCCCCCTTATAATAACCGTCAGATCTTGTGAGACTTACCATCACAGAAATAGGGCAGGGAAGACCTGCCCCTATAATTCAATCACCTCCCACCAGGTTCCTCCTATGACACGTGAGAGTTGTGGAGATGAGATTTGGTGGAGGACACAACCAAACCATATCACCTGTAATCCCAGCACTTTGGGAGGCTGAGGTGGGAGGATTGCTTGAGCCCAGAAGTTTAAGACTGGCCTGGGCAACATGGTGTGCCCATTTCTACAAAATATAATAAAAAATTAACCAGGTACGGTGGTACACACCTGTGGTCCCAGCTAATGGGAAGATCACTTGAGCCTGAAAGGTCAAGGGTGCAGTGAGCCATGTTCATGCCACTGAACTCAGGCTGGGTGACAGAGTGAGACCCTGTCT
>NW_016848942.1:0-710 GCF_001698545.2 Rhinopithecus bieti | reverse complement strand
ATTAACTCAATAACATATTTTGTTTTATTATCTGCCTAGAATGATTATAGCCACTAATTCTGTGGTTGCTGTTTGTATATCTTTATTCATCTTTTTATTTTCAATAAATTTATATTTTAAATCAAGAGCTGTAGACAGTGTGCAGTTAGAATTTTAAATCCAGTCTTATAATAGCTGTCTTTTGATTACATTTTTTATTCATTTACATTTAATGTGATTATAAATAATGCTGGATTTGTGCCTGTTAATTTAATTTTTGCTTGTGTGTCTCATGTATTTTTTTATACTTTTTTTTTTTTTTTTTAAAGACAGAGTCTTGCTCTGTCACCCAGGCTGGAGTGCAGTGGCATGATCTCGGCTCACTGAAACCTCTGTCTGCTTCCCAGATTCAAGCAAATCTTCTGCCTCAGCCTCCTGAGTAGCTGGGATTACAGGTGTGCACCACCACACCCGGCTAATTTTTGCATTTTTAGTAGAGACAGGGTTTCACCATCTTGGCCAGGCTGATCTGCAACTCTTGACCTCATGATCCACCCACCTCAGTAGAGACGGGGTTTCACCATCTTGGCCAGGCTGATCTTCAACTCTTGACCTCATGAGCCACCCACCTCAGCCTCCCAAAGTGCTGGGATTACAGGTGTGAGCCACCACACCTGGCCTATACTTTCTTTTCTCTAAAAATTTTATTTTTTTATTTTTTTTATTTTTTT
>NW_016848941.1:0-390 GCF_001698545.2 Rhinopithecus bieti | reverse complement strand
GGGGCGGAGCAAGATGGCCGAATAGGAACAGCTCCAGTCTCCAACTCCCAGCCTGAGCGACACAGAAGACCAGTGATTTCTGCATTTTCAACTGAGGTACTGGGGACATCTTACTAGGGAGTGCCGGACGATCGGTGCTGGTCAGCTGCTGCAGCCTGACCAGCTAGACCTGAAGCAGGGCGAGGCATCGCCTCACCTGGGAAGTGCAAGGGGAAGGGAATCCCTTTTCCTAGCCAGGGGAACTGAGACACACAACACCTGGAAAATCGGGTAACTCCCACCCCAATACCGCGCTTTAAGCAACGGGCACACCAGAATATATCCCTCACCTGGCCGGGAGGGTCCCACGCCCACGGAGCCTCCCTCATTGTTAACACAGCAGTCTGCAGC
>NW_016848940.1:0-466 GCF_001698545.2 Rhinopithecus bieti | reverse complement strand
AAGACACAGACTGGAAAATTGGATAAAGAGTCAAGACTCATTGGTGTGCTATATTCAGGAGGCCCATCTCACGTGCAAAGATACACATAGGCTCACAGTAAAGGGATAGAGGAAAATTTACTAAGCAAATGAAAAGCAAAAAAAAAAAAAAAAAAAAAAAAAAGAGAGGTTGCATTCCCACTCTCTGATAAAACAGACTTTAAACCAACAAAGATCAAAAAAGACAAAGAAGGGCATTACATAATGGTAAAGGGATCAATCCAATAAGAAGAGCTAACTATCCTAAATATAAATGCACCCAATACAGAAGCAGCCAGGTTCATAAAGCAAGTTCTTAGAGACCTACGAAGAGACTTAGACTCCCACACAATAATAGTGGGAGACTTTAACACCCCATTGTCAATATTAGACAGATCAATGAGGCAGAAAATTAACAAGGATATTTAGGACTTGAACTCAGCTCTGG
>NW_016848939.1:5898-8315 GCF_001698545.2 Rhinopithecus bieti | reverse complement strand
CTTGAGCCACCGCGCCCGGCCTACAATTTTTTTTTAAAGACAAAGTCTTGCTCTGTCACCCAGGCCAGAGTGCAGCGGCGAGATCTTGGCTCACTGCAACCTCCGCCTCCCAGATTCAAGAGATTCTGCTACCTCAACCTCCTAAGCAGGCACGTGCCACCACGGCTGGCTAATTTTTTGTATTTTAGTAGAGATGGGGTTTCACTGTGTTATCCAGGATGGTCTCGATCTCCTGACCCCTTGATCCACCCACCTTGGCATCCCAAAGTGCCGAGATTACAGGCATGAGCCACTATGCCCAGCCACAATCTTCTCTTTTAAGACAGTGCCTTGCTCTGTTGCTCAGGCTGGAGTGCAGTGGCACGATCATGCTTCTCTGCAGCCTTGAACTCCTGGGCTCAGGCAATCCTCCTGCCTCAGCCTCCCAAAGTGCTGAGATTACAGGCGTCAGACACCAAGCTCAGCCTCCAAGTTCTCACTACAAAGTGAGGGTAGGTTATCTTATCAATTCTTTTCATAAACCTTATTAGGTGCCATGGTACAGAGCTCCTGTAGGATAAAGGCTGCTTGCCTGAGAAGCTCCTGCCTGAGCATCCCGCTTAAGATTGTGATGTTCCGAGTGGAAAAGCTGGGAGCAAAATAAGCTAGAAAATTGTTCAGACTCAGCTTGTCTGGTGTTGGTCGGTAAGTGCCACATATTTACTTTATTTGCTTTTAGTTTTCTCTTTTCAGGGTTAATTATTAATTTAACAGTGGGTTTCTGGCGGGACTACCTACCAGTAATGAAAACATTTTATAGTTCATGCATTTTCATGAACTTGCCTTTCATATATTCTGTTTCAGACCAGATCCAGCTTTTACAAGCACATTTTTTAGTGTTGATAGACTTCATAAAATTGTTTCCTTCACAATTTTTTTCGGTCTTTAAAATAAAACCCAATAAAATGTTAAGACACATGACTTTGCCAATTATTCTCCACTTATTGTGAAAATTAGATTATATTTGGTCTTTAGCCAGAATATATGTAAAATATGTTCTGTGATGAAATATCATTTACTTTTATTGTATTTATAGATCTTGGTTAGAGAAAAAAACTGGATGTATTGAGTGTTACACAGAAGAACAATTATTAAATTATTACTTGCCAGGGTTCTTCTTTCCTACCTTTTCTGGAGGAAAATTGTCAATTCAGAATTTCTTTTATGGGTCTCAGAGGCTAATAACTTACTGACTACAGAAAATGTGTTGTTTTAAACTTATATGCAGGTGAAATATCACCTCTTAAAAGCCTGTAGTGTGATATAATATACAACTTATGCAATAGCAGTAGGTAGATATAACACTAATTATAGAGATGCACAGAAATATATTTCGGGGCTTCTCCACACGTCTTCAAAGATTTTCTTCTGAGACCCATTCCCAGGGCTTTTGTTTAGACTAAAGGAAAGATGACTATGCGGCCTTCACTGACAGTCCTTGTGATTTATGAGTTTCAGTCTAAAATTTAGTCTAAAAGCAAAGGTGACTTATTCTCACCTGAGCATTAGAAAAGCCTCTGTGGCATTAAATATTTATAAGTTTTGGAGATTGAAGAAATATATTTGCAGATTATTGCGTGAAACATGTAAACTGAGAATTCGGTTTTACCTTCATAACTTTGACATAGTTGGTGCTACAGATGTTTGATGGAATTCTACTGTCTGTGATAATGAAATCGTGATTCAAGGTTACGGTTTGTTTAGGGCACACAGGAAGAGGCAAGATGAGTCTACGCTGTGCTTTTTTGATTTGCAGCCATAAAGGTCTGCCGTGAAACTATAGGATCAGACATTCGTTTATGTAAAACGTGTGTCTAGCAGGAACTAATCTCTTTCTAATGTCACCTTATTCCACAGAATATTAATATTAGGAAATATAGTTGCTTGTGGCTTTATATTGGATTCTGACTACCTAAGCCATTTTGTCCATAAACAAAAGGATTTTAAGACTGTAATGTAATTTCAGCAACCCTGGAAACTTTCTAGTAATAGGAATATGTATTCAAAACATCCACCCTTCTCGCCATCACTCAGATAGTTTAAAATAGTCTTCCATGAGAACCCTAGAGTGCTTCGAAATGCCTCAAGCATGTGCCAGATGCTAGTGGGGAAAGCGAAGGCACTTCCACTTCTTTCTTTCTTTTCTCTCTCTTTCTTTCTTTTCCTTCCTTCCTTCCTTTCTCTTTCTTTTCTTTCTTCTCTCTTTCTTTCTGTCTCTCTTTCCTTCCTTCTTTCCTTTTTTCCCTCCCTCCCTCCCTTCCTTTTTTTCCTTCCCTTTTCCTTCTTTCCTTCCTTTTCCTTCCTTCCTTTCTTCCTTCCTTTTTTCCTCCCACCCTGCCTTCCTTTTTTACTTCCCTTTTCCTTCCTTCCTTCCTTCC
>NW_016848939.1:0-1283 GCF_001698545.2 Rhinopithecus bieti | reverse complement strand
AAATTTTTTTTTTTTTTTTTTTTTTTTTTTTTTTTTACCTTTTGCCTAGTTCTTTTTGTTTTCTTTCTTTTTTCTTTTTTTTGAGATGGAATTTCACTCTTGTTGTCCAGGGTGGAGTGCAATGGCAGCGCCTCCTGAGTTCAAGCAATTCTCTTGCCTCAGCTTCCTGAGTAGCTGGGATTACAGGTGTGCACCACCACACCCAGCTAATTTTTGTATTATTAGCTGTAGAGACGTGATATCACCATGTTGGCCAGGCTGGTCTTGAACTCCTGACCTCAGGTGATTCACCCGCCTTGGCCTCCCAAAGTGCTGGGGTTACAGGTGTGAGCCACCACGCCCAGCCTACCTTCTGCCTAGTTCTGTCCATTACTGAAAGTGGGCATTGAAGACTCCAAATAGTATTATTCAATTGTCAATTTCTTCCTGTCTTAGTTCAAGTTGCTATAACAAGTATTATAGACTGAATGACTTATAAACAACAGAAATTTATTTCTTATAGTTACGGAGGTTGGAAATAGAGATCAGGGGCCAGCAGGTCAAGCTCTGGATAGGGGCCTTTCCAGACTGCAGATAGCTGACTTCTTGTTGTTTTCCTCAGTGGTAGGAAAAGAGCAAACTAGCTCTCTGAATTGTCTTTTACTAGGGCTCTAATCCCCTTCATGAGGGTTCTACCCTCGTTACCTAAATTAGGGCCCAAAGGCCCCAATTCCTAATACCAACACATTGGGGTTTGGAGTTTCAGCGTATGAATGATGGGGGACACAAGCATTCAGTCCATAACAGCCTTCATTTCTGTCAGTTTTTGCTTTATGTATTTTGGGGCTCTCTTCTTAGGTGTATATGTTTATAATTATTATATCTTCCTGATGGATTGACATTTTTATTATTATGAAATGTTCCTCTTTATCTCTATTAGCATTTTCTGTTTTAAAGTCTATTTTGTCTGATGTTAGTTCAGCCCCTCCAGCTTTTTTATGGTTGCTCTTTAAATGGTTTTCTGTCTTTTACATATTTTTCTATCTATTTGCATATTTTTCCCATCTCTTTTAGTTTCAGTGTATTTGTATCTCTGAGTCTGAAGTGTATTTCTTATAGACAACATATATTTGGATCTTTTAAAAACAGTTTAGTCCAACAATTTCTGATTTTTGATTAGGTTGTTTAATTCATTTATATGTGATATTATTGATATCGTTGGATTTATGTCTGCCATTTTACTTTTTGTTTTCTGTGTCTCATGTCTTTTTTGTTCTTTATTTTCTTTATCCCTCCTTTACTGC
>NW_016848938.1:0-395 GCF_001698545.2 Rhinopithecus bieti | reverse complement strand
CTCTCCATCTGAGGCTCCTTCAACTTTCTCTCCATGAGATAGGGGTTGGGGGTGCTCCCTAGAGCTGCTAGGCTTGAGGCCCTGACTATTGTGTCACCGAGATCCCCCTCAAGCCTTCTGCTCCCCAATTCTCTCTGTTGCAGACTTGGAAGTATTGGCCAAGAAGAGCCCACAGCGGCTGCTGAAGACCCTGGAGCTGTACTTGGCCAGGGTGTCAAAGGGACAGTCCTCCTTGTTGGGGGCACAGAAGTTCTGTGGGCCAGAAGCCCCTCCCTTCAAGGATCTCACCTTCACAGGGAAGAGTCACCTGCAGCCTCACTCATCCTAAGGCATATGGCTGATCTGAACTCCGAGATGGACGGAGGTTTAAAGGCTGAGCTGCAGGGGCTTTCAGA
>NW_016848937.1:0-2014 GCF_001698545.2 Rhinopithecus bieti | reverse complement strand
AAACTTGGATACATGGTCAAATTTAGAATGATTAAAAAATATAAAGACACGGGGCATGGTGTCTCACGTATGTAATCCCAGCACTTTGGGAGGCCGAGGTGGGAGGATCACCTGAGGTCAGGAGTTCGAGAACAGCCTGGCTAACATGGTGAAACCCCATCTCTACTAAAAATACACAAATTAGCTGGGGTGGTGGCATGTGCCTATAATCCCAGCTACCTAGGAGGCTGAGGCAGGAGAATCACTGGAACCTGGGAGATGGAGGTTGCAGTGAGCCGAGATCACACCACTGCAGTCCAGTCTGGGCAACAGAGTGAGACTCCTCCTCCTTAAAAAAAATTACATATATAAAAAAGAATATACGTTTTCTATAGTTTGGAGTACATAAAAATAGAAGGAATGTTATCCAGAATAGGAATAAGTGCAGGTTCAGGTTAATTAAAGGAAGTATTTTTATGTTGCACTGAAGGAGAAGATGAAAGTAGACAACTGGGTAAAAGCAAATATAGTGTCATGGTTAAGAATGTGTTCTCTGGACCGAGGTTGTCTGATCTTGGGCAAGTTATTTAACATCTCTAGTCCTCAGTTTTCTTATCTATAAAATGAGGATAATAAAATGGTTGTGAAGATTACATTAAATAAGAAATTATATTTATTTAAAAGATTTGGAACTCTTGGCCCATGGTAAGTACTCAATAAAAGGTAGCTATACTACCACTATTCCTATTACTGCTAGTTACCATTAACCGTGTTTGTGCCTCTGCCTCAATAAACCACAAGGACTCATCTCCATTTCCCTTAGTGGTCAGTAGCCAGAAGTAGGTTAGGATCCAGCACCAAGTTAAGAGCATGGGCCAAGAAGTCAAAGAGATTGTGGTTCAAACAATGATTTCATCACTTACTAGCTGTGTGATTTTGACAAATTACTTAATTCAGTCTCTTTATCTACAAAATGTAGATAATAATACTTCCCTCAGGCGGAACACGGTGGCTCATGCCCATAATCCCAGCACTCTGGGAGGTCAAGGTGGATGGATCGCCTAAGCCCAGGAGTTTGACACCAGCCCGGGCAACATGGCAAAACCTCAACTCTATAAAAAAATACAAAAATTAGCTGAGTGTGGTGGCACGTGCCTGTGCCTGCGCTACTCAGGAGGCTGAGGTTGGCTTGAGCCCAGATTTAGAGGTTGCAGAGAGCTGAGATCACATCACTGCACTCCAGCCTGGTGACAGAGTGAGACTGTGCCTCCAAACACAAAACAGGCTGGGCGCAGTGCCTCACGCCTGTAATCCCAGCACTTTAGGAGGCTGAGGTGGGTGGATCACCTGAGGTCAGGAGTTTGAGACCAGCCTGGCCAACATAGCAAAACCCTGTCTCTACTAAAAATACAAAAAATTATCCGAGTGTGGTGGCGCATGCTGTAATCCTAGCTACTTGGGAGGCTGAGGCAGGAGAATCACTTGAACCTGGAGGCGGAGGTTGCAGTGAGCAGAGATGGTATCACTGCACTCTAGCCTGGGTGACAGAGCAAGACTCAGTCTAAAAAACAACAAAACAAAACAAACAACCCCCCCCCCAAAAAAAACCCCAAACTTCCTTCAGAGAAGTATTGTTCCTCTCAGAAGAAAAGTTGTTTATTTATTTTTTTTTTAAGTTTTCAATGTTTTATCATATTTGATAGCAGCTTTTTTTTTTTTTTTTTTTTTTTTCTGAGACGGAGTCTTGCTCTGTTGCCCAGGCTGGAGTGCAGTGGCCGGATCTCAGCTCACAGCAAGCTCTGCCTCTCGGGTTTACACCATTCTCCTGCCTCAGCCTCCCGAGTAGCTGGGACTACAGGCGCCAGCCACCTCGCCCGGCTAGCTTTTTTTGTATTTTTTAGTAGAGACGGGGTTTCACCGTGTTAGCCAGGATGATCTCGACCCCCTGACCTCGTGATCCGCCCGTCTCGGCCTCCCAAAGTGCTGGGATTACAGGCTTGAGCCACCGCGCCCAGCCGATAGCAGCTTTTTTTAA
>NW_016848936.1:0-991 GCF_001698545.2 Rhinopithecus bieti | reverse complement strand
ATATTATATTAAATAGTTGATACCTGATTAACCATGAGTGTATTAACTATATTGCAAATTACCTTTCCATAGCAACCAAGGACTCTTCATCCTATTGCCCAGCCAGGGCTTAGGCCACTGCAAAAAGAGAAGCCATAATAGAGTCAGAGATGGACAATGTGGTTGGGATGAGAGTGTGAGTGTGTGCGTTTATGTGTCTCTCTAAGCTGCCTCTCTGGCTGCAATTGCAAATCCAGTTATCGGTGACCATCGAATTAGCTATTGTTTTGTATCTTCCAACCCTACTTCCCGTTCACTTGTGCACATGGTGACCAAAGAGAAATGATGGAAACTCTCAGTTCTCTGTGTTTGGCTTACAGGTGGATTTTGTCTGACGGCATGTGTACTGCATGTTACAATGCAGCAGCCCCTGTGGGGTGGTTCTGGGTGTAGGGATAAGTGGAGGGTTCATGTCTTCCCGCTGGGTGGCTCCTGTTCACTCCGAGCACTGTTCTGCCTAGTGCTGGTCTTCCTAGGCCTTTTGTCTCTACCCTGTCTTGTCGGAGCAAGTGAAGGACTTACAGACCTGTGTTCTGTGGATTGGCAGTGAGCCATTAAAAGCCCTGGGGGAAACTTTACCCAAATCGGGGTGGAGATTGCCAAGCCCTTGCTTCTGGACAGAGTTAGGGAAGGCTGAGGTTATGGAAGGTGCTGCCTTTGTTGAAGAGCTCAACTCTGTAGGATGGCTAAAACTGCCCATTAAGGGACAAGTTAAGAATAGGTCTGAGGTTGACTCTTTTGCCCTCCTCTAGGTGAATGTTCTGGAGAACAAAGAGTGTTCACAAGTTAGTTATTATCAGGGCTGGAGGTGGGTGGGAATGAGAAAAAACTGTGCTGTTTTTTTCCCTTTGAAAAGGGAAGGGAGAAATAGGATCAACATTTATGGAGCACCTTTGTGTACCAGACACAGTGGGAGACTATGTTTAATTCAGATTGTGCCTTTAAAAAATAT
>NW_016848935.1:0-2007 GCF_001698545.2 Rhinopithecus bieti | reverse complement strand
TGAAAAATTACAAAAGGAACACTGCAGTATCACAGATTAACTAAAGGAAGCAGCTACCACCCTAGGGCAGGGGAAACAAAAGGAAAAATTTGAAAGAAAGGGCCCTGGCCGGGCGCAGTGGCTCAAGCCTGTAATCCCAGCACTTTGGGAGGCCAAGACGGGTGGATCACGAGGTCAGGAGTTCGAGACCATCCTGGCTAACACAGTGAAACCCTGTCTCTACTAAAAATACAAAAAAAAAATTAGCCGGGCGTGGTGGTGGATGCCTGTAGTCCCAGCTACTCGGGAGACTGAGGCAGGAGACTTGCTTGAACCCGGGAGGCAGAGGTTGCAGTGAGCTATCACGCCACTGCACTCCAGCCTGGCAGCAAGAGCGAAACTCCATCTCAAAAGAAAACACTGATTTTCCTGATAGGAAAATGTCTACAGGATGCCAACAGTACTATAAAGAATCTGAGCCAGGCCCAGTGGCTCACGCCTGTAATCCCAGCACTTTGGGAGGCCCAGGTGGGCGGATCACAAGGTCAGGAGATGGAGACCATCCTGGCTAACACAGTGAAACCCTGTCTCTACTAAAATACAAAAAAAAAATTAGCCGGGCGTGGTGGTGGATGCCTGTAGTCCCAGCTACTCGGGAGACTGAGGCAGGAGAATGGCGTGAACCAGGGAGGCAGAGCTTGCAGTGAGCAGAGATAGCGCCACTGCACTCCAGCCTGGGCGACAGAGCAAGACTCTGTCTCAAAAAAAAAAAAGAGAATCTGAGAGGCCGGGTGCGGTGGCTCGTGCCTGTAATCCCAGCACTTTGGGAGGCTGAGGCGGGTGGATCACAAGGTCAGGAGATGAAGACCATCCTGGCTAACAAGGTGAAACCCCGTCTCTACTAAAAATACAAACAAAAAAAATTAGCCAGGTGTGGTGGTGGGCACTGTAGTCCCAGATACTCAGGAGGCTGAGGCAGGCGAATGGCATAAACCCAGGAGGCGGAGCTTGCAGTGAGCCGAGATCGGACCACTGCATTCCAGCCTGGATGACAGAGCAAGACTCCGTCTCAAAAAAAAAAAAAAAAAAAAACTCTGAGGAAGATCAAACCACGGTTGCCCAGATCTATAATGAGAAAATGAACTAAAAGAAAGCGATTTCCAGAATTAATGTGCAAACCATATTTTAGACTGAGAAACAGGCTATATAGACAGGCTTGATTTTTTTTAATGTGATGACCGAAGCTTTTAGCTAAGGTTGACCCTCTTGTATTATCTTTAAATTTTTCATTTCTAGAGAGGTAAGTGAAGGGGCACAAAATTTAAGCTAAACATCAGAGGACTGCATATTCAGCTACTGTTTAAAGCTCAGTTCTCACAGTCTCCAAGTTATGGGAACATTGCACATTATAAGGGTTGTAAATATTGTTAATTATAAACTTAATACCAGGCCAGGTGTGGTGGCTTATGCCTGTAATTCCAACATTTTGGGAGGCCGAGATGGGCAGATTGCTTGAGCTCAGGAGTTCGAGACCAGCTTGGGCAACATGGCAAAATCCCATCTCTACTAAAAATGCAAAAAAGTATCCAGGCTGGTGGGGCACTCCTGCAATCCCAGCTACTGGGAAGGCTGAGGCATGAAAATCGCTTGAGCCCAGGAGGCAGAGGTTGCAGTGAGCCAAGATTGTGTCACTGCACTCCAGCCTGGGTGATAGAGCAAAACTCTGTCTCCAAAAAAATAAACTACCTGCCGGGTATGGTGGCTCACGCCTGTAATCCCAGCACTTTGGGAGGCCGAGGCAGGCGGATCACGAGGTCAAGAGATCGAGACAATCCTGGCTAACACAGTGAAATCCCGTCTCTACTAAAAATACAACAAATTAGCAGGGCGTGGTGGCAAGCGCCTGTAGTCCCAGCTACTCCGGAGGCTGGGGCAGGAGAATGGCTTGAACCCAGGAGACGGAGTTTGCGGTGAGCCAAGATCGCACCACTGCACTCCAGCCTGGGCGACAGAGGGAGACTCTCTCTC
>NW_016848934.1:0-544 GCF_001698545.2 Rhinopithecus bieti | reverse complement strand
ATTGCAAGCTAAAGCAGGGGGCAAGATAGATAAATATGTGGACTTAACACAGAATATAGAACAAATCGGCCAGGCACGGTGGCTCACGCCTGTAATCCCAGCACTTTGGGAGGCCGAGACAGGTGGATCATGAGGTCAGGAGATCGAGACCATCCTGGCTAACACGGTGAAACCCCATCTCTACTAAAAAATACAAAAAACTAGTCGGGCGAGGTGGCGGGCGCCTGTAGTCCCAGCTACTCGGGAGGCTGAGGCAGGAGAATGGCGTGAACCCGGGAAGTGGAGCTTGCAGTGAGCTGAGATCTGGCCACTGCACTCCAGCCTGGGCGACAGTGAGACTCCGTCTCAAAAAAAATAAAAAATAAAAATAAATAAATAAATAAATAAAATAAAACAACTTCAAACTGAAGAGTGATTAGCTAAAAACTGACTATGGTACAAAAGGAACCAAAATCAGAACAAACTACAAAGAAATGCTTTTATGTTTCTTTAAGAATGGTACCATTGGCCGGGCGCGGTGGCTCAAGCCTGTAATCCCAGCACT
>NW_016848933.1:0-545 GCF_001698545.2 Rhinopithecus bieti | reverse complement strand
TCTATATCTATCTCTATCATCTCTATCTCTATCATCTATCTCTACCTATCTCTATCTATCTATCTATCTATCTACCTACCTACCTATCTATCTATATCTCTATCTATCTATCTCTAGATCTATCTATCTATCTCTATCTATCTGTCTCTATCTCTTCTGCTCTTGACTGTGGATCCCTGAGCAAGTCATTTAACCTTCCTGTTTTTGGTTTCCTCATCTGTCAGTAGGACTAATTGTAGCTCCCATCTCCTAGTTGTGAGAATAAGTGACTCAATGCATGTTCACAGCTTAGTACACGCCTGGGAGCAGTGAACTGTTTCTACTATGTTGATGATGGCAATGATGGTGATGATGAAATAACAAGTGTTTGTATATGTAAAGGGCCTATTTACCAATAATTAATAACAATATATGTGCTAAGATTTCTTTCTATCTCTATTATCTATCTATCTATCTATCTAATCTATCTCTGTCTATATCTATCTCTATCATCTCTATCATCTATCTCTACCTATCTATATCTATCTCTATCTATCTCTATCTCT
>NW_016848932.1:0-745 GCF_001698545.2 Rhinopithecus bieti | reverse complement strand
CATGTGAAAAGATGGGTGGCTTAAGACATATAAAATGTTAGCTCTCAGAAGCTGAACAGGTGGCTTTAAAAGCTTAATGCAAAGAAACTGCACTAATTGAATTGAAGACTAATACAAATTAAAACAAAAGCAATCTAATCAGAGCTGCCCCAAATTCACTATTACCCAGGAGACTTTGAAATGTGAAATTATATCCATTGTCATAAGTAAAAAGCCTTACCACAAGTGTGTATTTTGTCTTTAGGTATTAACTAGTACTAGGATGAAGTCATCATATTTAGCAAGGCATGTAACAATTTCCTTGCATCCAGCCAAGGAAAAAAAGGGGAACTTGGAATGATTATAGATTAAGAGAGTCTTAAGAGTCATGTCACCCAAATGCAATGCGCAGACCTCGTTTAGATGCTGATTAAAAGAAAACAACAGGAAAAATGCATACATGAGACAATCCAGGGAAAGGTGAATACCCAGTGGATATTAGATGATACTGAAGAGTTGCTATTCACTTCTAACAATGGTGCTAATTGGTATTATAATTATATTTTGAAAAGATGATGCCCCTATCTCTTGGAAATAAGTATCTTATAAAAACTTTACATATTAAATGAGATGATATCTGGGATTGCTTTGAAATAATTCAATGGGGAAGGAGATGCAGATGAAACAGGCTTGGCCTTATGTTGGTATTTGTTGTGGCCAGTGATACATACATGGGAATCCATTACACAAATCTCTCTATCATGCA
>NW_016848931.1:0-2828 GCF_001698545.2 Rhinopithecus bieti | reverse complement strand
TTTGTTTTTTTTTTTTTTTTTCCTCTGCTTTTTTTTTTTTTTCTCTGTGCTTCTCTGTATTTTTCTTTCTATTGGTTGTTGGCATTGTCTTTATGGATTTGGGGTGACTTTTTGTTTAGCTTTATTCTTTCCTGGAGGACCAGCTGAGCCGATCTCAGCACCAAATTTCCCCTTCACTGTCTGGACTGTGAAAATGGATCTGGGCCCTTCAATATGTTTCCTTGGTCAGCTGGCATCATGTTACGCTTTGTCAGTAGAGGGTGCCAGAAAGACACTGCAGGAGGGACAGAGTTTCATCTCCTGGTTCTCCAGTGCTTGCTTGGCAACCTCTTAATGCCCACTTGGCTCTTGTAGCACATGCTGCATCTGGGGGTCCGGTTCCTGCAGGGTGGGCACCTCTGCCAGCACCAGGTTATTTCAGGGCACACAGCCTCTCCAGCACCCATTCCCTGCAGGGCGTGACAGATGGCAGCACCCAATGGCTAGCTGTTTTCTCCTGCCAGCAAACCCTTCCTGTCAGCTGGTCCCCACCAAAGTGCCCTGGTGGTCTTGCAGCAGAGGACCTCCAGTGAGACACCTCCCCGTGAACAGAGGGTGGGTTTCCAGTATGTTTCCCTGGTGTGGAACCACAGTGACTTTTCCATCCAGTGACCCAAGGCCATCCAGGGCTGGATCGTAGTCCTGGCAGTGGGGGCGGGCAGCTCTTCCTTGGGTGCTCTATCTCAGCCTTAGGGGTGGAGGCTGCTCCTTATTCCCGCGATTCCTGTATTTGTTAGAGTTGTCTTCGCTCATTAGTAGCCAATCCCTCAGTACTCCAGTCCCCTGCTATAGTTAAGAATTTTTTTAGGCTGGGCGCGGTGGCTCAAGCCTGTAATCCCAGCACTTTGGGAGGCCGAGATGGGTGGATCACGAGGTCAGGAGATCGAGACCATCCTGGCTAACATGGTGAAACCCCATCTCTACTAAAAAATACAAAATCTAGCCAGGCGAGGTGGCGGGCACCTGTAGTCCCAGCTACTCGGGAGGCTGAGGCAGGAGAATGGCGTGAACCCGGGAGGCGGAGCTTGCAGTGAGCTGAGATCCGGCCACTGCACTCCAGCCCGGGTGACACAGCAAGACTCTGTCTCAAAAAAAAAAAAAAAAATTTTTTTATATGAAACTTTCCTGTTCAAGTTACTGCATGGCTTCTCTCTCCTGATTGGACCCAGACTAACGGAGCAGCTTTCGCAGTTTCTCTGGCGAGAACCTTTCTGTAACATATGAGTCCACATCTGCCTCATTTAGGAGGGAGTCCAGGGCCAGTGTCTGGTTCTATTTCTGAGTTCCACGAGGGAGACTCTGATCAGCCCAAGAGGGTCAGGTGATGACCTCCTACTCCGATCAACTCCACCCAGTGGACTGGACTTGTGGGTGCCACAGATAGCCCCGTGGGTGATGGGGGGCAGTTAAAGGGTTCTTGTGAGCTGGCTCATTCCCAGTAGGTGTCTACTACAGAACCCTGTTTATTAAAGACAAAAAGGGTGTACGGAAACCTGGGTTATGCTGATAACCTAAAAATACCTGACCATTTCATGAACATGGGAAGAGTAACAGTGATGTGAAAGTAAAACCGACATTGCAAAAGCTTCTACTGACTTTTGTTTCCTGCTGACTTTTAAAACAACATTTATACAATTTTGTCAGTTGTACGTCAATAAAACCAAAAAAAAAAAAAATTAAATGGTACAGCATAAGAACTTGTAAGAACATTTTTCTATGCACCAGAGCATTTTCGTTGATTTTTTTTTTTTTAATTTCAATAGCTTTTGGGGTACAAGTGGTTTTTGGTTACACGGATGAACGGCATAGTCACGAAGGCTGAGATTTTAGTGCATCCATCACCCAGGCAGTGAACATTATACCAAATATGTAGTATTTTCCCCCTTACCCCCTCTCTCACCCTCCCACTTCTTAGTCTACATAGCTCATTATACCACTCTGTATGCCTTTGCGTACCCATAGCTTAGCTACCACTTATAAGTGAGAACATTTGGTATTTGGTGTTCCATTCCTGAATTATTTCATTTAGAATAATGGCTTCCAGCTCCATCCAAGTTGCTGCACAAGACATATTTTGTCCTTTTTTTTTTTTTTTTTGAGATGGAGTCTCGCTCTGTCACCCAGGCTGGAGTGCGGTGGCACGATCTCCACTCACTGCAAGCTTCGCCTTCCGGGTTCACGCCATTCTCCTGCCTCAGCCTCCCGTGTAGCTGGGACTACAGGCACCTGCCACCACGCCTGGCTAATTTTGTATTTTAGTAGAGACAGGGTTTCACCGTGTTAGTCAGGATGGTCTCGATCTCCTGACTTCGTGATCTGCCCATCTCGGCCTCCCAAAGTGCTGGGATTACAGGCGTGAGCCACCGCGCCCGGCCATTTTGTCCTTTTTATATGGCTGAGTAGTATTCCATGGTTATATATACAACGTTTTCTTTTCTTTTCTTTTCTTTCTTTTTTTTTAAAAATTATCCATTAAGTTCTGGGGTACATGTGCAGAACGTGCAGGTTTGTTACATAGGTATACACATGTCATGGTTGGTTGTTGCACCCATCAACCTGTCATCTACATTAGGTATTTCTCCTAATGCTATCCCTCCCTCAGGCCCCCACCCCACAACAGGCCCCTGTGTGTGATGTTCTCCTCCCTGTGTCCATTGTTCTCACTGTTCAACTCCCACTTATGAGCGAGAACATGCGGTGTTTGGTTTCTTGTTCCCGTGTTAGTTTGCTGAGAATTATGGTTTCCAACTTCATCCAGGTGCCTGCAAAGGACATGAACTCATCCTTTT
>NW_016848930.1:0-663 GCF_001698545.2 Rhinopithecus bieti | reverse complement strand
AAGCTTATGAAACCCTAGGCAAGATTATCCCCATTTTACAGCTCATGAAATGGGGGCTCAAAAAGGTTAAAATATTTTCCAGAAGGTCACGACAAGTAAGTGAGACAGTGGGGATTTGTGTCCAAGTCTGTCTAACCTCAAAACCTTTGCTCTTTCTAATATACCATTTAGCTTCTTCCACCTGGGGCTCATTCATTTTAGGCCATTTTAAAATTACAGTAAACTGTTCTCGTAGCTAGAATAGTCTTATACAAATACTGGCTGCCAGACAGAGATTTAGTGTCATTAAAGGCACTGTAGTCATCTTTCCGCCTGAAAACATTTTTTTTTCTGACATCCTCATTCTCTTTCTAGAGAAAGTTTACACGTTAACTATTGCTGAGTCAGACTTGCAACCTTCCTTGCTTAACATCGTCAGAAAGATTTTTCGAAAGCTGAAAACAAGTCCTGAAACTGACAAGTCAATCATAAGTAGTTATCAAAAAATATAGGCAAAAGTTATATTTGTTGGGTATGAATTCCTCGTATAACCTGTTAGACTAAGTTTGTCAAAGTCTGACCTAAACGCTCGGCGCATTTTGAGGAGGATTGAAAAAGTTTCCCTGTTTATCATTGTCAGAAGGTGGACATTCTTTGCATTAGAAATTGCACCAAAAAATATCG
>NW_016848929.1:0-1487 GCF_001698545.2 Rhinopithecus bieti | reverse complement strand
CAGCCCTCAGGGCTGCTCTGCCTATGGGGTAGCCATTCTTTTATTCCTCTACTTTCTTAATGAACTGGCTTTCAATTTTTTCAATTTATGGACTTGCCCTGAATTCATTCTTGCACAAGATCCAAGAACCCTCTTGGGGTCTGGATCGCGATCCCTGTCCTGTAACATTATTATGTTTCAAAATTTGTGCCCAATCCTAATTAAAGCTAAAATGAATAGACAACCCTTAATGTGAAGACAATATATTCCTCAATCAGTCTAGGTGGAGTCCAATCATTACATTTGGATTCTGGTGTCCAGAGTTAGATAAAATGAGGAAAAGCAGCACTCTTAAAAATTGCTACCAATGTGCTTTGTTTGGCCCTCAGGGTTAAAATCAATTGAGCAAACATTTATGATTTTTTTAAGGCAGCATTCTGTCTCTATTTTTTTTTTTTTAATAGAGATGGGGTCTCTTTATGTTGCCCAGGCTGGTCTCGAACTCCTGGGCTCAAGTGATCCTTCCACCTTGGCCTCTCAAAAGTGCTGGGATTAAAGGCATGAGCCACTGGCGCCCTGCCAATTAAGCAATCATTTAAAAAAAATATTTCAAATAAAAATTTGGAACTTAGCTTCTCTTGGAAAAGACTCGGGATCCAGTAATAATGGACCTTTTGGCAGGCAGTAAGCTGGAATAGAATATCAATGGACTGTGCTGGCTTGCGTTACTCATATTCACTACCACAGCTGGTTAAGAACAATCCATAAAATCGTGCTTCTCAAGCTTCACTCTACACTTCAGTGTCCTGGGGATCTTGCAAAAAGTGCAAGTTCTGATTCAGTAGGGTCTGAGTGTGGCCTGAAACTCTGCATTTCTGAAAAACTCACAGGTGATACAGATGTTGCTGGTCCTCCATCCACACTTTTTTCCTGCTTTGTCGCCCAGGCTAGAATTCAGTGGCAAGATCATAGCTCACTGCAGCCTCAAACTCCTGGGCTCAAGCAATCCTGCTTCTGCCTCCTGGGTAGCTGGAATTACAGATGCAAGCCACAAAGCCCAGCTGTAATCATACTTTGAATAGCTATGAATTAACAATAAACACAAATTCAAAAGGAAATAGAAAAGCAAACATTATCTTTATTTAATAATCTTTGATATTTAAAATACAACTCATTGAACATCCACACTAACAACAGAATCCTCAGTGTTCAACAGTGCTTTGGAAGCCCAGCTTTTCTAAGGACCAGACAGGAAGGCCTGTGTGTGTAATAACAGCAAATGAACTTACGAGGGAGCACACACAGAAGGGCTGCAGGGCTGGGTCCTGAGCAAGGGGCACTGCCACAGTGCACTTGTATCATGGCCAAACAACGCTTTTTGTTTCAGATATTTTCTGCACTTGAATTTCAAATATTTTATTTATACAGAACAGTAATTTTAAAAGTTATTCCTAATAGCCCAGTGTTGTAAAATTAGAGAATCACATTTAAAATGTATGTTTTCGTCT
>NW_016848928.1:0-2009 GCF_001698545.2 Rhinopithecus bieti | reverse complement strand
ACATAAGAAAAGATGGTCATCATCGTGAATCATTAGAGAAATGCAAATCAAAACCACAATGAACTATCACCACACACCCCCATTAGGACTCCATTAGGACTGCCCCGCCTTTTTTTTTTTTTTTTTTTTTTTTTTTTTTTTTTTGAGACCGAGTCTCGCTCTGTTGCCAGGCTGGAGTGAAGTGGCGTGATTTCAGCTCACTACAGCCTCCGCCTCCTGGGTTCAAGCGATTCTCCTGCCTCAGCCTCCCAAGTAGCTGGAACTATGGGTGTGCACCACTCCACCCAGCTAATTATTGTATTTTTAGTAGAGACGGGATTTCACAGTTTTGGCCAGGATGGCTCGATCTCCTGACCTCATGATCCACCTGCCTTGGCCTCCCAAAGTGCTGGGATTACAGACGTGAGCCACCGCGCCCAGCCTTCTTTTTTAATGTTCCTTTTTAGTGAACCATCTTTTGATTCCTGTGATAAGAGACACATAGCAAAAACCTGTAGTGTGGTGGTAGTTACAGACAAAAGAGGTTGAGCAAAACAAGATACAGTTGGTAATGTCAAAGTGATTTTAAAGCATAAACTATTCATAGACACCTGAAAGTTCATGGTATGCCTTATTTCCCAAGTATCAACAATAAAATACATAAAACAAAACCTATAAATCCAAGGAGAAACTAGCAAGTATGGAGTTGTTATGGAAGAGTGCATCCCTCTTTGTCATCAGTTCTCTGAAAGATAGATTGAGTAAACCAAAAAACCAGCAGAATGGTTAAGTGGAGCAGACAGGAACAGACCAAACTCCATGGACCAGACTCCTTTTTTTCAAGTGGTACCAGATGAAGATGATCTCATGTTTTCTCAATTAAAAGGAGGCAGTTGACCGGGTGTGGTGGCTCGCACCTATAATCCCAGCACTTTGGGAGGCCGAGGTGGGCCGATCACGAGGTCAGGAGATCAAGACCATCCTGGCTAACATGGTGAAACCCTGTCTCTACTAAAAATACAAAAAATTAGCTGGGTGTGGTGGCAGGCTCCTGGAGGCTGAGGCAGGAGAATGGTATGAACCCAGGAGGCGGAGCTTGCAGTGAGCCGAGATCGCACCACTGCACTCCAGCCTAGGCGACAGAGCGAGGCTCCTTCCCAAAAAAATTTTAAAAAGCGGGGGGCAGTTATTTCGTCACTGAGTGTTGATACAGTAGAGGGGCACACTGACCATAAGCTCCTCTCTCCAAAAATTTTGTTGGATTATAATTTTGCAGAGCAAATTATGGCCACATTTGACTGTTAACACTAGAAATTTATAATATTAACACTAGAAATTTGTAATGTTGAGTTTAAACCAGTATTTTGTAACTAATCTGTCCTGTCGTTGAACTCTTGTTCTATGAGTTGAATTACCAAAATAGAATTTTATTTCTAAAATATTCCCAATACTGAATAAGCTGGCTTATTATATATGCTTTTTAATGCCATGTTAAATTATTATTATATATCCTGTTGCATGTCTAGTTGAAAATTACTGGCTTAGGGCCTCATGCACCAAACCAAAGCAAAATAAGATTTGAGTAGTGGTTCTTTTACTTAAGAAAATATATTTCAGGCTGGGCGCGGTGGCTCAAGCCTGTAATCCCAGCACTTTGGGAGGCCGAGACGGGCGGATCATGAGGTCAGGAGATCGAGACCATCGTGGCTAACACGGTGAAACCCCGTCTCTACTAAAAAATACAAAAAAATGGCCGGGCGTGGTGGGCGGGCGCCTGTAGTCCCAGCTACTCAGGAGGCTGAGGCAGGAGAATGACGTGAACCTGGGAGGCGGAGCTTGCAGTGAACTGAGATCCGGCCACTGCACTCCAGCCTGGGCGACAGAGCAAGACTCCGTCTCAAAAAAAATATATATATATATATATATTTCAGAGCATTTGGCGCCACCTGTGTACTGTGTGTTAATGGTGTTGTAGGATAATTGGATCCTAGTAAGACAAAGTTCCCCTCTAGAGCATTATCTTGTCATAG
>NW_016848927.1:0-1020 GCF_001698545.2 Rhinopithecus bieti | reverse complement strand
CTCACTGCACTCCAGCCTGGGTGACAGAGTGAGACTCTGTCTCAAAAAAAAAAAAAAAGATACAAAAAATTAGCTGGGCGTGGTGGCGGGCGCCTGTAATCCCAGCTCCTGGGGAGGCTGAGGCAGGAGAATTGCTTGAACCCGGGAGGCGGAGCTTGCAGTGAGCCGAGATCACGCCACTGCACTCCAGCCTGTGTGACAGAGTGAGACTCCATCTCAAAAATAAATAAATAAATAAATAAACAAAAAAAAGAATGAGTTGATGAGTTGACTCCATCAAGTGAAATAATAACACAAAACAGCTTCTATCAAAGAACTAATAAAAACAAGCTGCAACATAACCAGCTCCACATAAAAATGTACAAATGAATGATTACACACACACCAGTGAGACTGTTCTAGGAAAGGCACAGACACTTCATAAGAAAGATGGTAGAACGCTTGCTCAAATTATTGGGCCAAATGAATTTTATGGATCCTCCTGCAAGACATTCCATTACAAAATTAAATAGACCAGCAAGGAAGTCTTTACGGCCTTGTTCTAAAATGCCAATTGCTGGGTTTTATAAGAACTTATCACTAATAAGAAATACGAGGAAAAATCCGGGGAACATGGACGATGGGGTCCAGGTGAAATCCACCTATGGCACTGAAAGTGCAATAGTGAATATAATGGAAAGGATTTTTACCTTTTTTAGTTACAGAATTTTCCACTAAGAGAGTTTCTAAAAACTAGGAAGGATAAAACTTCAGCAGAGACAACTGTAACCTATTACAAGGACTCAGCAATTATAACATCTAAGATTTTAATTTAGTGACTTTTTATTGCCAGCTACTATTAACTATGATGACTTTGTTGCAGGGGTTGAACCCAGCTCAAACTACTTTAAGCCAAAAGGGGAGCATCTGTTAAAAGATACAGGAGTGCCTCCTGTTATCAAAGTACAGGGATGCATCTGTACCACATGAAAGACAGCAAAGGTTGTCAGCCCTCAGGCTGTCTCTTGCCTCTGCTTTCTG
>NW_016848926.1:0-392 GCF_001698545.2 Rhinopithecus bieti | reverse complement strand
ATGGCATGCTTGGACTTTGACTTGTCCTAAACATCCCTCTTTTAAACAACTAGTTATTTTACTTTGGGAAAAGAATTTACCATACAAAATGGTTTCTTATATAAAATCTTTTTTTTTTTTTGGAGACGGAGTCTCGCTCTGTCGCCCAGGCTGGAGTGGTGCAGTGGCCGGATCTCAGCTCACTGCAAGCTCTGCCTCCCGGGTTCACGCCATTCTCCTGCCTCAGCCTCCCGAGTCGCTGGGACTACAGACACCCCTCGCCTGGCTTTTTTTTTTTTTTTTTTTTTTTTTTTTAGTAGAGACGGAGTTTCACCGGGTTAGCCAGGATGGTCTCGATCTCCTGACCTCGTGATCCGCCTGCCTCGGCCTCCCAAAGTGCTGGGATTACAGGC
>NW_016848924.1:0-2381 GCF_001698545.2 Rhinopithecus bieti | reverse complement strand
TTCTCTGAAATCAAGAGGAAGATAGTACCAATGGCTACATTCGGGGATTTAAAAGGAGCCAGATTGGTAGGAAAGATGAAGAGGTAAGATCATTAAGCTAATTTTCAGGTGTTAACAGAACCACTAGTCTTTTTTTTTTTATTTTATTTTTTATCCTGGGTACAGCTAAGTGAAGATAGAAATATAAGTAAACATCTACACACTCCACTGACCTTAAGAGTTAATTAATTTAAAAATATACATTACCAGTCGGTTGCGGTGGCTCACGCCCGTAATACCAGCACTTTGCGAGGTTAACGCAGGCAGATCGTGAGGTCAGGAGATCATGACCAACCTGGCTAACAAGGTGAAACCCCATCTCTACTAAAAATACAAAAAATTACTGGGCATGGTGGTTGGCACCTGTAGTCCCAGCAACTCAGGTGGCTGAGGCAGGAGAATGGCGTGAACCCAGGAGGCGGAGCTTGCAGTGAGCAGAGATCTTGCCACCACACTCCAGCCGGGGCAACAGAACGAGACTCCATCTCAACAACAACAACAACAACAACAACAACAACAACAACAAAAAGACACATTATGTTCTTACTAAACCTAACGGTATTGAACTTAAATTATTTTTGTATTTAATGTTCAACCATCCTCAAATTGCTTAATAAACTGCAAACATGGCAAGTGCTGCCTAGATTCCTCACTAAACTTGCAATATAGGAATTAGTTATTATACAAATACTATTATACAGCTTCAGGTTACGATTTTAAAGAGAAAAGAAGGTTTTTATTTAGAATCAAATCTTCTATCATATTATTTGTCTTGGCTTTGGGGCTGTATCTGAGAAAGAATGAAGCACAATTTATTTTTTTGAAATATGCATACAAGTTTTTTTTTTTTTGAGACGGAGTCTGGCTCCGTCACCCAGGCTGGAGTGCAGTGACACGATCTCTGCTCACTGCAAGCTCCGCCTCCCGGGTTTACGTCATTCTCCTGCCTCAGCCTCCCGAGTAGCTGGGACTACAGGCGCCCGCCACCTCGCCTGGCTAGTTTTTTGTATTTTTAGTAGAGACGGGATTTCACTGTGTTAGCCAAGATGGTCTCGATCTCCTGACCTCGTGATCCGCCCGCCTCAGCCTCCCGAAGTGCTGGGATTACAAACATAAGTCACCGTGCCAAGCCATGCATACAAATGTTTAACAGTTTTGTATTTCTTATCTTTTCCCTGAACATGCTGATGAAGTCTATGTACACTTACATCAACGGTTGACTATGGGGAATGAGGGCATTCATACTAAAAAAAACAAAAATTATGGCATGACATATATACACAATAAAGTTATTTTGGTAAAACATGGATGTTCTACTATATGAATTAAATGAAAATAATCCTCCAAACAGCCTTATTATTTCAGGTATTTGGATCTAGTTTTTGGATGCATCCAAAAAAGTTAAATATTTAACGTCCATGTTTTATTTTAAAACATTAAAATAACAAAATAAAATGGGGCCATTCATCTCAAATAGTCTTTCAGACTGAGTTGCAATGTGGTATCCCTATTTATAGAACTAAATTATTTGCTGATACCTGGCTCTCACTCTGCAAAAACTATTCTCCGTGTTCTCTTATTTTGTTCAGTAACAAATCTATATGCAGGAATAACCAGCACTGAGTTCATTTACCTAAAATGAACTTAAAAAACACAGTATTTGTCCCCTCCTTTCAGTATACTTGATTTTCTGATATTACTATTATTCAATGTCTGTGAACCTGCCTACTTTGAACTAAAACAGTAAAACACACTAAATCTACATTAACTAAAAGGAAAAATAAAAGCTCACTTGTGGTATGCATATTTTCTTCATAATGTATTCATTTAAATGCAGATGACCTAAGATAATAAAAAAAGTCTTCCCCTATATAGTCATGTATATTATAATGATGGAGTGATTAGACATTGCAATTTGGACCTCATTGGGTCAAGATTTTGGTTTCAAATCTATTATCAAATTTTTGTCTTTAGAGCTTTGTTTACATTAAAATTATTAGTTGCAAAGGATTTTACCTGACTTAGGGTTTAATAGAATAAAGAAGAAACTGAATATGTTTCGTAGTTATGGATGCAAGTCTAACAATTGATAGAATTTAACCACAAATCCTATACTGCCCCTTAAATACATAGAAGGTAACTGAATTGCAAAATAAGGGCCCCTAGAAAATCTGACTTTATAAAAGAATAATGAGGACAAGTCACTGGGAATATCCCTTAATGTGATGTTGGAAAATCAGCAGTGGTGTTTAAAGTCTAAAGCACAGAACTTTCTGATATCTTTGTAAAGACTCAGTAATTTTTGCAAGTATATGGAAATCTATAGTTTCTTCATGTTTTTT
>NW_016848923.1:0-988 GCF_001698545.2 Rhinopithecus bieti | reverse complement strand
ATGGCGAATAGTGAAATATACTGAAATAAAGTTGAGGAAGACGCATTCCATGAATCTGCTCTCTGATATGTGCATTCACTTCACAGAGTTAATGTTTACTCTATGTTGCCCAGTTTCAAAACTCGAAACTCTGTCTTTGAAGACTATGTGAAGGGATATTTAGTGACCCCTGGACGTTGTGTTGAGCAAGGAAATGTCTTCCGATGAAACCTGCAGAGAAATGTTCTGAGCAACTGCTTTGCGATGTGTGTATTCGTCTCCTAGAGTTAAACCATTCTTTGGATTGAGCAGCTTGAAATCATTGTTTTTGTGGCATCAGAGGTAGGACATTTGGGAATGATCCTTAGAAGATGGAGAAAGAAATATCCTCAGGTAAATCCAGAGGGAAGATTTCTGTGAAACTACTCTGTGTCACCTTAATTCCTCTCACTCAGATAAGCCTCTCTTTTCATTGAGCAGTTTTCTAGCCGTGTGTGTGTTTAGCGTGTGATGGGATATTCAGGATCACTTTGACGCTAACGGTGAAAAGGGAAATATGTTCAGACCGAAATGGGAGAGAAGCTTTCTGAGGAACTGCTTTGTGACTTCTGCATTCCAGTCACAGTGTTATACCTCTCTTCTCATACAGCGTCGGGAAACCATTTTGGAGGAACAGGTACCAAGTGATATTCGGGAGCATGTTGATGCCGATGGTGGAGAGGGAAATAGCCTCAGACATAAATTGGAAAGAAGCTTTTTTGAAACTACTCTGTGATATCTGTAATCATCACACATAGATAAAGCTTTCTTTACATTACGCAGCTTGGAAACTGTCATGGACAGATCCACGAAGGAACCTTCGGGAGCACATTCTGAACCATGGTGAGAAAGAAAATATCTCCAGATAAAACTAGAAAGAAGGCTTCTGTGAATCTGCTTTTGCTATATTTATTCATCTCACATAGATGAAGCTTTCTTTACATCATGCAGCTTGGAAACTCCCTCGTGA
>NW_016848922.1:0-989 GCF_001698545.2 Rhinopithecus bieti | reverse complement strand
TTAATAGATGAGGTATTTTAAGCCAGTTTTCCCCTTATTTCTTCCTTAATCAGCAACCTGGGAACAATGGTAGACAGTTTTAGGAAGTGTTAAAATGCTACTTAATGTTTACTGATTATTTGTAATATTCACAAACTCCTCTCTTATGTCATAGATACTGTGAATTTAGTGGCCAAAACAACTCTCACTACTCTCAGCTCCTAGTAACTTATAAAACTGAGAGAAATAATTTAATTCCCTAAAAGTTGTGAAGCTCTCATATATACAAAAATATCTGAAGGGGAAACCTTAAGGACCTGATAATAAGAAAACCTATGCAGAAATCACCTACTCTTTCTTTAATCTGTTAGCACTTGGGATCATTTTCATAGCTTCAAAAACTCTATGAGCATATATAGAATATATAGTAAGAAGTGGGCTATAGTGGTCATGAAAATGCACACTTCAGATCTCTTGTTGGGATGAGTGCATTTGTGGGACAACTCTAGCTGTTGCTGCTCTGGATCTACCACCAGGCTTTCACTGAGTCCATGCTTTCTGCATATTGCCAGAGGCAATAACTGAGCATACTACAACTGTTCATTCAAATCTGCTCCCATGAAATGAGGGATTTCTCTGGTGGGCAACTTTGGCTGGAGGACATTCCATCAACCTGACTGAAAACTCCTTAGACCTGCTTCCTGAACAATTCACTTTTTTCTCCAGACCCCTTCACAGATATCATAGGCTCATGTAACATCAAATGTAGTCTGAAGTTTCTTCCTGATTACTTCTGCTCCTGAACAATTCACTTTTTTTCTCCAGACCCCTCCACAGATATCATAGGCTCATGTAATATCAGATATAGTCTGAGGTTTCTTCCTGATTACTTCTGCTCCTCTCCTTTATCTTTCATTGCTGTTTCCCCAATAAATCTCTTGCTTGCACCTTTAATTCCATCTTAGCATCTGCTTCTTGGAGGACTCAACAAAACATATGCTTGTTCTTTC
>NW_016848921.1:0-702 GCF_001698545.2 Rhinopithecus bieti | reverse complement strand
CTTATAAAATAATGTTGTATATCATTGTTCAATATATGGTTTGACTTGTTTTTAAAATGTTTCAAATATTACCATAATTTATGAAGTATTTTACAACTTGCATTTTTTCTTTGGACATTTTGCTTCTATGATATATATGTACATATATATTCATATTGCCACACATAGATGACCACAGATTTTTATCTATATATGATGTTAATGTATTCATTCACTAATAAATAAAATGTTTAAATACATTGCTGCTATATGCATTATTATACATGTCTCCTAAACAAGTATTCATAAGTTTCTCCAGATTATATAGGTAGAAACAAAATTATTGAAACATGGTTTATTTTACCAAATTTTTAAATGCGATTCAAATTAATATTTTCACTAGCAGTATATAAAAGGTGTTCCATATCTTCAACAATACTTTTCATTATTAGACATAAATTTTGACTAGTATATTGGATGTATTATGTTATCTAAATTCTCATTTCTGTGATGACTAATAAACTAGAACATTTTTGCATGTGAGTACTTACCCTCGTTCTCTTTGTAACATGCTCAATCATGTCATTTATCATTTCTTCATTTAGTTTTATTTATTGACTTGCTAAAGTCTAATAGCAACCTTCGTGTACTGTATTAATATTATAGATGCTGCAAATTATAGAGATTATATAAACGCTGCAAATATCTTCTCTGAACATCTGA
>NW_016848920.1:0-629 GCF_001698545.2 Rhinopithecus bieti | reverse complement strand
AGTGGCTATACTTACATTAGACAAAATAGATTTCAAGACAAAACTGTAAAAAAAAAAAAAAGGTCATTGTATAATATTAAAAGGATCAATGCAGCAAGAGGATAAAACAGCAGTAAATATGTATGCACCCAACACTGGAGCATCCAGATATATAAAGCAAATATTATTAGAGCTAAAGAGAAGGTAGACACCAATACAGTAACAGCTAGGAACTTCAAACCCCACTTTCAACATTGGACCAATTATCCAGACAGAAAATCAAAAGAGAAACACCAGACTCACTCTGCACTATAGAACACATAGGCCTAATAAATGTTTGCAAAGAATTTCATCAAATATCTGCATACACTCTTCTCTATAGCACATGAAACATTTTTTAGAATAAACCATATAGTAGGCCACAAAAGCAGTCTCAAACAATTTGAAATCACATTATCTTTTCAGGCCACATGGTATAAAATTAAATATTTATAACGAGAGGAACTTTGGAAATAACACGAACACATGGAAACTAAATAACACGCTCCTGAATGACCATCAGTTCAATGAAGAAATTAAGAAAATTTTTAAATTTCATGAAACAAATGAAAATGGAAACACAACATACCAAAACCGATGTAATAGAGCAC
>NW_016848919.1:0-302 GCF_001698545.2 Rhinopithecus bieti | reverse complement strand
GGGATATTTTGTATCACCTTGAAGCCTATGGTGACAGAGAAATATAAACAGATAAAAATTAGAAAGAAACGTTCTCAGAAATTTCTTTGTGATGTGTGTATTCGTCTCACAGAGTAACACCTTTATTTTCATGGAACAGTTTGCTAACAATGTTTGCATGCTATCTACAAAGTGATATTTGGAGGCAAGTTGAGACCTATGGTGAAAAAGGAAATATCCTCAGATATTAACTAGAAAGAAGATTTCTGAGAAAATGCTTTGTGATGTGTGAATTCATCTCACCGAATTACACCACTAGTTTC
>NW_016848918.1:0-420 GCF_001698545.2 Rhinopithecus bieti | reverse complement strand
TCAGCCTCCTGAGTAGCTGGGACTACAGGCACACGCCACCACACCTGGGTAATTTTTGTAATTTTTTAGTAGAGACAAGGTTTCACCACATTGGCCAGGCTAGTCTCAATCTCCTGACCTTGTGATGCACCTCCCTCGGCCTCCCAAAATGCTGGGATTACAGGCGTGAGCCACTGTGCCCGGCCTATTTATTTATTTATTTTTATTATACTTTATGTTCTAGGGTACATGTGCACAATGTGCAGGCTTGTTACATATGTATACATGTGCCATGTTGGTGTGCTGCACCCATGAACTCGTCATTTACATTAGGTATATCTCCTAATGCTATCCCTCCCCCCTTCCCCCACCCATAACAGGCCCCAGTGTGTCGTGTTCCCCTTCCTGTGTCCAAGTGTTCTTATTGTTCAATTCCCACCC
>NW_016848917.1:0-420 GCF_001698545.2 Rhinopithecus bieti | reverse complement strand
TAGCCTCGGAGGGATGGAGAACCTGCATTTTCTCGAATTCCTACGTGAGACTGAAGCTGCTGGTCCGGGCACCACCCTTAGAAAACCGCCGGTCTCGAGTGCGGAAATGGGGCCCAGATCTGGCCTGGGGCGCCCCAACATAGATTATCTGCAAACAGAGGATGAGCAGATTGGGAGATGAGACAGGGAGCGCCGGTACAGAGGGGCCCCCGACCCCGGGCTGAAGGAGGACAGCACAGGCGGCGGTTCTGGGACTACATCTCCCAGCGAGCCCCGCGCGGCTCGCGCTCGCCCCCCCTAGCGGCGCTGGCAGGAGGCGCCGGCTGAGCGCGGGTCTCTCTCCTGAGCATCAGTGAGCGCCGGAAGGCGCGGCGGCTGCGGGCTGCGGCGGCGCTGAGCCAGCGGGACCGGTGAGTAGGA
>NW_016848916.1:0-1059 GCF_001698545.2 Rhinopithecus bieti | reverse complement strand
AACATGTATACATATGTTACAAACCTGCACGTTGTGCACATGTACACTAGAACTTAAAGTATAATAAAAAAAATTAAAGAAAAAAAAGAAAGAGGGCCTTTACAAAAGTATTTAGAGTTAAATAAGTTCATAAGATTGGGGCGCTGATACAACAGGATTACTGTTTTGTTTTTAATAAATGACCTCAGAGAGCTTGTTCTCTCTTCTCTCATGTGAGCATAGAGTGAGAATAGATTCATCTTCAGTTTTGAAAGAAAGCCCTTACCAGAACCAGACACTGCTGGCACCTTGATCTTGAACATCCAGGCTCCAGAGTCATGAGAAAATAAATTTCTATTGATTAAGCTGTTTAGCATATAATGTTTTACTATGTCAGCCTGAGCTGATTGAGACAACATCTTTTCAAGGAATAAGTCCATTATACCTGGTTGTCAAATTTGTATTCTTACAGTTGTCATGATATTCATTTATTATCCTTTCAATGTCCATGGGATATGTAGTAATTTTCCCTCTTTCATTCTTGATATTAGTAATTTGTGTCTTTTCTCAGTTTTTTTCTTAGCCTGATTAGAGGCTTGTCAATCTTATTGATCTATATAAAGGACTTGCTTTTGATTTAATTATTTCTTTATTGCTTTTCTATTTTGAATTGAATGGGTTTCTGCTCAATTATTATTTTCTTCTTACGACTCTTAGATTTAGTTTGCTCTTCTTTTTCTAGGTTCCTACGGCTGTAGTTTACCAATTTTACTTTTTTTCCTTTTCTAATATATGTATTCAATGCTATAAATTTCCCTCTAAGTACTGCTTTCACAATGTCCTACACATTTTGATACATTGTATTTTCATTTTAATTTAGTTTAAAATACTTTTTAATTTCTCTTGAAGTGTTTTCTTTGACCCATGTTATTTAGTAGTGTGTTGTTTATTCACCACTTCACAGGATTTTTCAGTTATCTTTCTGTTGATTTCTACTGAATTCTGTTGTGGTCTGAAAGCAAATATTGTGTAATTTATATTATTTTAAATACGATAAGGTATTTTTTTTTATTTTTATTT
>NW_016848915.1:0-531 GCF_001698545.2 Rhinopithecus bieti | reverse complement strand
GTGAAGAATTTGGCAAGTCCTTTAAACAGTCCTCACACCTTACTATGCATAAAATTATTCATACTGGAGAGAAACCCTACAAATGTGAAGAACATGGCAAAGTTTTTAACCAGTCCTCACACCTTACTACACAAAAGATAATTCATACTGGAGAGAACCTCTACAAATTTGAAGAACATGGAAAAGCTTTAAACCTATTCCCAAACATTACTAACCATAAGATAATTTATACTGGAGAGAAACCCCACAAATGTGAAGAATGTGGAAAAGCTTATAACCGATTCTCAAACCTAACTATACATAAGAGAATTCATACGGGAGAGAAACCTTACCAATGTGCAGAATGTGGCAAAGCCTTTAACTGCTCCTCAACCCTTAATAGACATAAGATAATTCATACTGGAGAGAAACCTTACAAATGTAAAGAATGTGGCAAAGCTTTTAACCTATCCTCAACCCTTACTGCACATAAGAAAATTCATACTGGAGAGAAACCCTATAAATGTGAAGAATGTGGCAAAGCTTTTAACC
>NW_016848914.1:0-531 GCF_001698545.2 Rhinopithecus bieti | reverse complement strand
AAAAAAAAAGAATTATTTAATTTCCATCTTGATTTGAATGTGAAACGAACAATCATTCAGGAGCAGTTTATTTAATTTTCAAGTATTTGTACGGTTTTGAGTGTTCCTATTGGAATTGACTTCTAATTTTATTCCACTGTGGCCTAAGACAGTACTTGATATAATTTTGATATTCTTACATTTATTCAGGGGCTGAGCATGGTGACTCATGCCTTAATCCCAGCACTTTGGGATGTCAAGGCAGGTGGATAACTTGAGGTCAGAAGTTCAAAACCAGCCTGGCCAACATGGTGAAACCCCATTTCTACTAAAAATACAAAAATTAGGCAGGCATGGTGGCACATGCCTGTCATCCCAACTACTCGGAAGGCTGAGGTAGGAGAATTCCTTGAACCTGGGAGGCAGAGGTTGCTGTGAGCCGAGATTGTGCCATTGCACTCCAGCCTTGGTCACAGAGCAAGACTTTGTCACACACACACAAAAATTCAGACTTATCTTGTGGCCTATCATGTGGTCTATCTTGAAGAATGT
>NW_016848913.1:0-419 GCF_001698545.2 Rhinopithecus bieti | reverse complement strand
CTGGAGTGCAGTGGCCGGATCTCAGCTCACTGCAAGCTCCGCCTCCCGGGTTTACGCCATTCTCCTGCCTCAGCCTCCGAAGTAGCTGGGACTACAGGCGCCCGCCACCTCACCCGGCTATTTTTTTGTATTTTTTAGTAGAGACGGGGTTTCACCATGTTAGCCAGGATGGTCTCGATCTCCCGACCTCGTGATCCACGTGCCTCGGCTTCCCAAAGTGCTGGGATTACAGGCTTGAGCTACCGCGACTGGCCACAAGAATTATTTTAATAATTATGACATTATTTTTGTCTTACTCTTGCTCTTTCATGAGAATACAGTGGAGCTTTCCAGAGATTAAATGTGTGAAATCACAACAGATTAGTGTAAAACATGAAAAACCAGTTCTTTCATCAAGCCAGGTATTAAAGGGATTTCAA
>NW_016848912.1:0-3049 GCF_001698545.2 Rhinopithecus bieti | reverse complement strand
TAGAAATAACTACTTCCCTGTCAGTCTTTATAGTTACAGAGCTAAACACCATTAAAAACACTATATTCTTGAAATATAAAATCAACAGTTCCTGTCCCGAGTATCATAGTAAATCAAATGCATTTCTTTTTTTTTTTTTTTTTTGAGATGGAGTTTCACTCTTGTCACCCAGGTTGGAGTGCAGTGGTGGGATCTCAGCTCACTGCAACCTCCACCTCCCGGGTTCAAGCAATTCTCCTGCCTCAGCCTTCCGAGTAGCTGGGATTACAGGCACCTGCCACCAAGCCCAGCTTTTTTTTTTTATTTTTAGTAGAGACAGGGTTTCACCATGTTGGCCAGGCTGGTTTCAAACTCCTGACCTCAGGTGATCCGCCTGCCTCAGCCCCCCAAAGTGCTGGGATTACAGGCGTGAGCCACCATGCCTGGCCATGACACACTTCTTTTCTTTTCTTTTCTTTTCTTTTTGCGACAGAGCTCCGGTCTTGTTGCCCAGGCTGGAGTACAATGGCGCAATTTTGGCTCACCACAACCTCCACTTTCCAGGTTCAAGCGATTCACCTGCCTCAGCCTTCACGAGTAGCTGGGATACAGGCATGTGCCACCATGACCGGCTAATTTTGTGTTTTTAGTAGAGACAGGGTTTCTCCATGTTGGTCAGGCTGGTCCTGACCTGCCGACCTTAGGTGATCCGCCCACTTGGCCTCCCAAAGTGCTGGGATTACAGGCGTGAGCCACCACGCCTGGCCATGGTGTACTTCTTAAACATAGTTTTAACGATTCTGGGATGGGCACTGTATAGCAAGAAAAAGAAATGACCAATGCCTACTGGTGGCTTATGATCTTCCTTAGAGTTATTTGGTGGTATAAGAATATTAAATATTGAGCATTTAAAAAATATTTCTAAGACCTGTAAAACTCTCATCTTTGATGTTCCCATTGCTTGCAACTAGAGCATTTCTAAAAATTTTTAATAGCAAATCTTCCCCAATCTACTACTGAGTTTTTAAAACATGTTTTGAAACTATGTAAAACATATATATAGTTTTATGTAAATAAATATAAATATGTTATATATAAGTATGTATGTTGTATTTATATATGTTTTTTTAATCTTCTGGTTTCTAGAAAACATTATACTTATCCCAGTGTTTGCAATATGACAAAGATATTTAATGTACTCCGTAATAATACAATAGCTGGTATTTATTGAGTACTTATCATGTGCCAACCACTATCTTTTTTCATTTTTTTATTTTTTTGAGATGGAGTCTCGCTCTGTTGCCCAGGCTGGAGTGCAGGGGCACAATCTCAGCTCACTGCAACTTCCACCTCCCAGGCTCAAGTGATTCTCGTGCCTCAACCTCCTGAGTAGCTGGGATTACAGGTGCCTGCCACCAGGCCCGGCTAATTTTTGTATTTTTAGTAGAGACAGGGTTTCACCAGGTTGGTCAGGCTTGTCTCGAACTCCTGACCTGGTGATCCACCCACCTCGGCCTCCCAAAGTGCTGGGATTACAGGCACGACCCAGCCAACCACTATCTTATTGGGTTTGTGCAACAACTCATTATACATATGCACTGTATAGTATAAACAAGGACACAAAAGTTAGGACAGGTTAAATGGATAAAAATATTTTAAAATTGGACTGCTGTGATTGCACAATTTCTTAAGTTTAGTAAAAAAAAAATTCTATACTTGAATGAATTTTATGGTATGTAAATTATATGTCAATAAAACTGTTAAAAATTATACACCAGAGAGAAAGAAAGAAGCAGAGGATCAAGTGACAGGCTTACTGTCATCTAAGAAATGTTCAGTCAACCAGAACTCAAGTATAGCTGGTCTGACTCTGGACCCCTGCACAGCTGTTGCTCCAAAGAAAGGAGCTACATGGAAATAAAAAGATTCCATGAGGGAAATGAGGATCAGACTTTCCTCAGCTATCTCCTGCTTTGATGTTTATTTGTTCATGTGTGTATAATTTTTTAACTCCACATCCCTGCTATACATTGTTACACAAACATGTGCAACCAATATTTTATATATTTCCATTTACAGATCAATTAAATATATAAGAATATATGGAAGTGTACCTTTTTTTTTTTTTTTTTTTTTTGAGAGACGGAGTCTCGCTCTGTCGCCCAGGCTGGAGTGCAGTGGCCAGATCTCAGCTCACTGCAAGCTCCGCCTCCTAGGTTCACGCCATTCTCCTGCCTCAGCCTCCCGAGTAGCTGGGACTACAGGCGCCTGCCACCTCGCCCGGCTAGTTTTTTGTACTTTTTTTTAGTAGAGATGGGGTTTCACCGTGTTAGCCAGGATGGTCTCGATCTCCTGACCTCGTGATCCACCTGCCTCGGCCTCCCAAAGTGCTGGGATTACAGGCGTGAGCCACCGCGCCCGGCCCGGAAGTGTACCTTTAAAAAATAAATGAACTATCATTATAAACTCTTATCATACCATTGTTCTTCATGGAAATTGATTTCTTCCCTTCTCTGAGAGCACATAATTTAGCATTTATTATTTCTCTAAAATCACAGAAGCAAAGCTGCAACTGTGAATCCACTTCATTTCTTTCATTTTGCCTTTTCATCAAATCTATCCTAACCAAGTAAATCCAAATACTAAGGATGGCCACCACATGGCATTTACAAATATTTTAGACTTCTTCCTCTCAACTTCTGGGACTGTGCACATTCTGAGCTGGCCTGGAAGTTCTGTATGATTGCCCAAACAGGCTTAGGAATTCGACACCAGCCTGGGCAACATAGTGAAACCTCATCTCTACTAAAAGTACAAAAAATTAGCCAGGCATAGTGGCACATGCCTGTAGCCCCAGCTACTCAAGAGGCTGAGATGGGAGAATGACTTGGGCCTGGGAGGTCGAGGCTGTAGTGAGCAGTGATTGTACCACTGCACTCCAGCCTGGAAGACAGAGTGGGACTCTGTCTCAAAAAAAAAAAAAAAAAAAAGGAAAAAAAAAAAAAAAAAAGGAAAAGAAAATCAATACATAGAAGTGATTTATTTTACAGCTCTAATTCACTGTATGAGT
>NW_016848911.1:0-2014 GCF_001698545.2 Rhinopithecus bieti | reverse complement strand
AAATAAATAAATAAATGTGCGTGTGTGTGTGTATGTTTTGTATATATCATACATATTATGATATATAATATACATAGATAATAGGTTATATTATATATAGACATAATATATATATACATATTTAGTCATTTTCACTAGTTCTTACCACAGAATTCTCGAAGTATTGGAATTTCCTGAGTGACACAAATGTCGTTTGTTATTTGCAACAAACACCTTTTTACCATACCTGAGTTTATGCAAAAGAAGTGACTCCTAGTGGTCCTAAGATAGCTTCAAGATAGTAGCTGGTTGCCAGAGGAACCAAACACATGATTAGAAATTGCAACTTTCAGCCTCATCGTCCATACCCTGTCCAGGGAAGAAAAAAAGGCTGGAGATTGAGTACAATCACAAGTGGCCAATGATTTAATCAATCATGCCTACATAATGAAACCTTCTTAAATATTCTTGAACAACAAAGTTTGGCAAGCTTTTGAGTTGGTGAACATAATGATGTGCTGAGATGGTGACAAGTCTAAGAGAGGGCATGGAAACTCTTTACACCTCTACTCCTCCTTACTGGCTCAATTCATTTCTTCTATTTGGTGATTCCTGAGTTGTAGCCATAATAATAAAACTTTAATCATAAGTATAGCACTTTCCAATGTTTTGTGAGTCATTCCAGCAAATTATCAAATATGAAGGGGTGACAGGAACCTGTACATATATAGTCTGTGTGCTCTGAAGTAAGGTGGCCCCTGGGACTTGCAACTGGCATTTGAAATAAAGGCAGTCTTGAAGGACTGAAGCCTTGAGTTGTAGGGTCTATGGTAACTCTAGGTAGTTAGTGTCATAATTCAATTGAATTCTGGGAAAGCCAAGTGGTGTCAGAGAATTGAAAATTTTGTTTGAATAACAACATACTTGGGGTCAGAAAAAAAAAAAAAAAAAACAACATTCCTTGCTAGAAAACATCGGATTGCTAAAAGGGGTCTGACCCATGGAAACATGGTTTGAAACAAGAAAGGATGAGGAACCTTTGATCCTGGAATGAGTTAAGACTTTTTGGCTGTTGAAATGAGGGGAGAGGGTGCAAATGTATTTTGCATGTGAGAAAGACATGAATTTGGAGGGCCCAAAGGGCAAAGTGTTATAGGCTGAATTGTTTTCACACAAAACTAAAATGTTGAAGCCCTAACCCACCAATACTTCAGAATGTGACTGTATTTGGGGGTGGAGCCATTAAAGAGATAATTGAGTTAAATGAGATCATATGCATGGGCCTCAATCTAATCTGAGTGGCATAAGAAGAGAAAATTTAGGCAAAGAAAGACATCAGGTGTACCAAGGAAGAGAAAAGACCATGTGAGGACACAATGAGAAGGCAATCATCTACAAGCCAAGGAGAGAGGCCTCAGAAGAAATCAAACTTGGCTAGTACCTTGATCTTGAAATTACAGTCTCTAGATCAGTGTGATAATAAATTTCTGCTGTATAAATCACCTGTTCTGTGTTATTTTGTTATGGCAACACTAGCAAACTAATACAGCAGGTTATTCTTGAGGGAACAGTAAGTCTTATGGACTGTGTAAAAGCCACTGTAAATCCTGTTTACCCTGACAAAGGGGCTGTCTGATTCCTACTATAAATTCCAAGTAGAACATTCCAGATAAAGCAGCTGATATGAAAGCCATGTAAGACTGGCTTTATGATGATAGGGATATTCACCCACTGAATATTCTTGTTACCCTGATCATGATAAATTCTGTGATCACGAGGATCCCTTTTGTCTGAACACCCCATGTAATCTTACTGCTGCAAAACTGAGCAACATTCTGGGAAGCCTTGTTGCATTTTCCATTTCAAGTTTTGCTTATGGGTCTTATAGATACTAATAAAACATCATATTAATTAAGAACAGAATGGAGATAAGCAGAGGAAAGAATCAAGGTACTCATTCCAGCAGGGTGGAGATTTTTAGATGATTATTAAGAATTGGGATGAATAAAAAGGACATTGATAGGATTGAAGCAAA
>NW_016848909.1:0-420 GCF_001698545.2 Rhinopithecus bieti | reverse complement strand
CTGTTTTCGTGGAATCTGCAAAGGGATATTTGGGAACACATTGAGGCCTATGGTGAAAGAGGAAGTATCCTCAGATAAAACCTAGAAAGAAGCTTTCCACGAAACTTCTTTGTGATGGGTGAATTCAACTCACAGAGTTACACTGAAATTTTCATTGAGCAATTTGCTAACACTGTTTTCTTGGAATCTGCAAAGGGATATTTTTTAGTGCATTGAGACCTATAGTGAAAAGGAAAATATCCTCAGATAAAAACTAGAAAGAAGCTTTCTGAGAAACTGCTTTGTGATGTGGGAATTCCTTTCACAGAGTTACACCCTTATTTTCATGGAGCAGTTTGGTAGCACGGATATTGGGGAATCAGAGAAGGGATGTTTTGCATCACATTGAAGCGTATGGTGACAAGGGAAATATACTGAGAT
>NW_016848908.1:0-530 GCF_001698545.2 Rhinopithecus bieti | reverse complement strand
TCAGGAGGCTTCTTTCCAGTTTTGAAATGACGATATTTCCTTTTCACCATAGCCCTCAATGAGCTACCAATCATAAGTTTTCAGAATCCACGACACAGTGTAAGCAAACTGTTCCAAGAAGAGAAGGGTGGAATTCTGTGGGATGAATTCACACATCACCAAGAACTTTCTAAGAAAGCTTCTTTCTTGTTTTCATCGGTGGATATTTTCTTTGTCACCATAAGGTTCATTGCACTATGAAGTATCTAATTGCAGATTTTCAGAAAATTGTGTTAACAAACTGATCACTGAAGAGAAACCAAAATCTGTGAGTTGCATTCTCACATGGCAACGCAGTATCTCACAAAGGTTTCTTTAGCTACCATGTGAGTATATTTCCCTTTTCACCGTAGTCCTCAATGGGCTCCCACATATACTTCTGAACAATCCACGACAACAGTGTTAGCAAACTGTCCCAAGAAGGGAAGTGTGGAACTGTGTGTGATGAACTCACACATCAGATAAGCAATCTCTCAGAAAGCTTCTCTCTA
>NW_016848907.1:0-1261 GCF_001698545.2 Rhinopithecus bieti | reverse complement strand
AAGGCAGCAGAAACTTCTGCAGACTTAAACATCCCTGTCTGACAGCTTTGAAGTGGGTAGGGGTTCTCCCAGCATAGAGCTTGAGATTTGAGAACCGACAGACTGCCCTCTCAAGTGGGTCCCTCACCCCCAAATAGCCTAACTGGGAAACACCTCGTAGTAGGGGCCAACTGACACCTCTTACAGCCAGGTGCCCCTCTGAGACAAAGCTTCCAGAGGAAGGATCAGGCAGCAACATTTACCGTTCTGCAACATTTGCTGTTCTGCAGCCTCCGCTGGTGATACCCAGGCAAACAGGGTCTGGAGTGGACTTCCACCAAACTCCAACAGACCTGCAGCTGAGGATCCTGACTGTTAGAAGGAAAACTAACAAACAGAAAGGACATCCACACCAAAACCCCATCTCTTTGTCACCATCATCAAAGACCAAATGTAGATAAAACCACAAAGATGGGGAGAAACCAGAGCAGAAAAGCTGAAATTCTAAAATCAGAGCACGTCTTCTCCTCCAAAGGAACACAGTTCCTCACCAGCAACAGAACAAAGCTGGATGGAGAATGACTTTGATGAGCTGACAGAAAAGGCTTCAGAGGATCAGTAATAACAAACTTCTCCTAGCTAAAGGAGGATGTTCAAACCCATCCAAAGAAGCTAAAACCTTGAAAAAAAGATTAGATGAATGGCTAACTATAATAAACACCATAGAGAAGATCTTAAATGACCTGATGGAGCTGAAAACCATGGCATGAGAACTACGTGACACATGCACAAGCTTCAGTAGCCAATTTGATCAAGTGGAAGAAAGGGCATCAGTGATTGAAGATCAAATTAATGAAATGAAGGACGAAGAGAAGGTTAGAGAAAAAAAGAGTAAAAGAAATGAACAAAGCCTCCAAGAAATATGGGACTATGTGAAAAGACCAAATCTATTTCTGATTGGTGTACCTGAAAGTGACGGGGAGAATGAAACCAAGCTGGAAGACACTCTTCAGGATATTATCCAGGAGAACTTCCCCAACCTAGCAAGGCAGGCCAGCAGTCAAATTCAGGAATGCCACAAAGATACTCCTCAAGAAGAGCAACTCCAAGATACATAACTGTCATATTCACCAAAGCTGAAATGAAGGAAAAAATCTTAAGGGCAGCCAGAGAGAAAGGTCGGGTTACCCACAAAGGAAAGCCCATCAGACTAACAGTGGATCTCTTGGCAGAAACTCTACAAGCAAGAAGAGAGTGGGGGCCAACATTCAACATTCTTAAA
>NW_016848906.1:0-1051 GCF_001698545.2 Rhinopithecus bieti | reverse complement strand
TTAATTTTGTTATTTACCCAGTAGTCATTCAGGAGCAGGTTGTTCAGTTTCCATGTAGTTGTGCGGTTTTGAGTGAGTTCTTAATCCAGGGTTCTAAGTTGATTGCACTGTGGTCTGAGAGACTGTTTGTTATGATTTCCGTTCTTTTGAATTTGCTGGGTGGTGTTTTACTTCCAATTATGTGGTCAATTTTAGAATAAGTGTGATGTGGTGCTGAGAAGCATGTATATTCTGTTGATTTGGGGTGGAGAGTTCTGTAGATGTCTATTAGGTTCACTTGGTCCAGAGTTGAGTTCAAGTCTGGAATATCTTCATTAATTTTTTGTTAATTTTCTGTTTCATTGATCTAGTATTGACAATGGGGTGTTAAAGTTTCCCACTATTAGTGTGTGGGAGTATAAGTCTCTTTGTAGGTCTCTAAGAACCTGCTTTATGATTCTGCGTGTTCCTGTATTGGGTGCATATATATTGAGGATAGTTAGCTCTTCTTGTTGCATCGATCCCTTTACCATTATGTAATGCCCTTCTTTGTCTTTTTTGATCTTCGTTGGTTTAAGTCTATTTTATCAGAGACTAGGATTGCTACGCCTGCTTTTTCTTTCTTTCTTTCTTTCTTTTTTTTTTTTTTTTTTGCCTTCCATTTGCTTGGTAAATACTCCTCCATCCCTTTATTTTGAGCCTATGTGTGTCTTTTCTTGTGAGATGGGACTCCTGAATACAGCACACTGATGGGTCTTTATTTTATCCACTTTGCCAGTCTGTGTCTTTTAATTGGGGCATTTAGTCCATTTACATTTAAGGTTAATATTGTTATGTGTGAATTTGACCCTGTCATTTGATGCTAGCTAGTTATTTTGCCCATTACTTGATGCAGTTTCTTCATAGTGTCGATGGTCTTTACATTTTGGTATGTTTTGCAGTGGTTGGTACCAGTTGTTCTTTTCCATGTTTAATGCTCCCTTCAGGAGCTCTTGTAAGGCAAGCCTGGTAGTGACAAAATCTCTAGCATTTGCTTGTCTGTAAAGGATTGTATTTTCCTTCGCTTATGAAG
>NW_016848905.1:0-700 GCF_001698545.2 Rhinopithecus bieti | reverse complement strand
TGAGATTTTTTAAAACAGTTAAGAATATACTAAATTTAAAATGTATATATACCTGGTGCCATCCAGATGTTTTATTGAATTTCTAAAATAAAAGTCCACCAAATGAATAGTTAATTTACTCAACACTTAAGACAAAGATGTATTTCTGTGTTACTAAGAACATGCATCCTATCTCCTTGACAATGGCTCTAATTACCTCAGCTTGGACTGATCAATATTTGATCTTTTTCCCACCATGCAAACATGATACTTTGACTTTGTATCTTTCTCTTCTTTTCAGATAATTTGCAGCCATGTGAGAATGGTTCATTTTGTTTGTTCTCCCTGGCTTGTGGCCAGGGGTCTTTTATTAGTATAATGCAGTTCATTGATGTGAATTTGTTGATCTCCTGGGTAGGTTTTCACAAATTTAGGGCAATTAAAAGCTTTTATATGGCATTTCACTTGAAGTTATTAGTGGCATTTCAGTGATTTTGCTTTTAAAAATTACTTCATCATTTTATGATTATTTCCTTTCCCTCTCTTTTCTCTACCCTCCCCATCCTATAAAATTCTACAAGAAAGGATTGAAACAATTATTTCATTGATTTCATTAAAAGTAATAATTTATAAAATTGTAATTCAATAACTTAATATTTTAATTACCACAATTTTAAAGGACTAATGAAACTTGGTTTTGTGTTTTCAAGAGCTGCTTTGT
>NW_016848904.1:0-1048 GCF_001698545.2 Rhinopithecus bieti | reverse complement strand
GTCATTGATATATTAATAGACATTGCATTGAATCTGTAGATTGCCTTAGGTACTATGGACATTTTAACAATATTGATTCTTCCTATCCAGGAATATGAAATATTTTTTCATTTATTGTTGTCCTCTTCCATTTCTTTCATCAGTCTTTTATAGTTTTCATTGTAGAGATCTTTTACTTCTTTGGTTAATTCCTCTGTATTTAATTTTATGTGTGGCTATTAGGATTACTTTTCTATTTCTTTTCAGTTTGTTCACTGGCATATAGAAATGATACTGATTTTATGTCGATTTAATATCTTACAAATTTACTGAATTTGTTTATTATTTCCAATAGTTTTTTTAGTGGAGTCTTGGGTTTTCCAAATATAAGATCATCATCTGCAAAGAAGGATAATTTGACTTCTTCCTTTCTAGTTTGGATGTCATTTATATCTTTCTCTTGTCTGATTGCTCTAGCTAGGACTTCCAGTACTATGTTGAATAACAGTGGTGAATGTGTACATCCTTGTTGTGTTCCAGATCTTAGAGGAAAGGCTTTCAGTTTTCACCAGCTAATATGATATTAGCTTTGGATCTGTCATATATAACTTTTATTATGCTGAGGTACTTTCCTTTTATTCCAAATTTTTTGAGGGTTTTCCATGAGGAGTTGAATTTTCTCAAATGTTTTTTCAGCATCAATTAAGATGATGGTATATTTTTTATTCTTTAATCTATTGATAGGATGTATCACATTGATTGATTTGTGTGTACTGAACCATCCTTGCATCCCTGTGATAAATTGCACTTGGTCATGATGAATGATTTTTTAATGTATTGTTGAGTTCCGTTTGCTAGTATTTTGATGAGAATTTTGTATGAATATTCATCAGAGATATTGGCCTCTAGGGTTTTTTTTTTTAATGTGTCTTTTACTCGTTTTGGTGTCAGGGTAATACTTGCCTCATAAAACGAGTTTGAATGTATTCCTTCTTCCTCTTTTTTTTGAATAATTTTAGTAGGATTGCAATTAGTTTTTTAAATTTTGGTAGTATTTAGCAGTAAACCA
>NW_016848903.1:0-1401 GCF_001698545.2 Rhinopithecus bieti | reverse complement strand
GTGCAATACAACAGCTTCATTTTTTGCCTTAGCAACATGGATCTAATTTTCAAGTGCTCTCATGTTGCTCCCTTTCTTCAAAATATTCAATAACTTAGAATGAAAGATCAGTTGACTAAAATTAAAGAACTATTTCAAATATTTTCAGGGACACATTGGATGCAAGAAATTTTAGACATGATTCAAAATGATGGTGATGTGGAGAAATGCAAAACAGACCATTCTCTACACAGACATCCTTTCCTTGAACTGAAATTTCCCCATAAAGAAAAACCAGGTGAGTAAAAAGCACCAAGACAGAAAGCACATTCACTTCAAGATTCCAGAGCAATGTGTACTGTCTTCGACAGAGCTTCCGTGGTAGTCAGAAGTAGCCTGTATCTTTCATGAGATGAAATTGTTCACAGGCTAATGAGCCAAACCCTAGATTGGGTCTTCAGGGCTCCCTCCTGTTCTAAGCTGGTGGCCTTTGGCTTCCCAATAAGATTTTCATTATATTTCTCATACTTCTCCTTCCCAATTTTACCATAAAGAACACTCCCTCTCCTTTGTATTCACCTTCATATGTTTGAATCAGTGGAAAGGCCAGAAATCAGCAATCTGCTATTGTAAAAGGACAGGTGTGATTTCTGAAGAAAAAGGAGGAGAAGTCGGGGGGATATACCATAGTCATTCCCAGAATTCATTGTGGGAGCTGAAAAGGTTTCCTCAGAGTGTAAAACCTGGTGAGTAACATGAAATAAAGAAAGACCACCTAGAAGGCTTTCAGAAAGAAAAATGCTTTACATGTGTTTGTGGATAGACAGCTAATGTTTCCCATGGAAAAAAAAAAGTGAAAAGAAACTAAACCAATGTTTTTTGTTTGTTTGTTTTGTTTTTTGTTTTTGTTTTTTTTTTTGAGATGGAGTCTTGCTCTGACGCCCAGGCTCGAGTACAGTGGCCGGATCTCAGCTCACTGCAAGCTCCACCTCCCGGGTTCACGCCAGTCTCCTGCCTCAGCCTCCCGAGTAGCTGGGACTACAGGCACCGCCACCTCATCCGGCTAGTTTTTTGTATTTTTTAGTAGAGACGGGGTTTCACTGTGTTAGCCAGGATGGTCTCGATCTCCTGACCTCGTGGTCCGCCTGTCTCGGCCTCCCAAAGTGCTGGGATTACAGGCTTGAGCCACCGATCCCAGCCAACTAAACCAATTTTAGTTTCAGAAATAAATTTAATTTCTTTTGAGAAGTGTCTATTCATATCTTTTGCCCAATTTTTGGTGGGGTTTTTTTTTCTTGTAAATTTGATTGAGTTCTTTATAGGTTCTGGATATTAGGCTTCATCAGATGAGTAGATTGCAAAAATTTTCTCCCATTCTGTAGGTTGCCTGTTCACTCTGATGGTAATACCATTCAGAACATA
>NW_016848902.1:0-698 GCF_001698545.2 Rhinopithecus bieti | reverse complement strand
TTCTATACCCCCTATTAAAATCTCTACTTGTTTTCAGTTGCAAAAATAATCCTAAGGAGTCAGCAAACATACAGAGAAAACAGGGCCAAATTATTACCACCCCTCAATATTAAATGCAAGTTTTAATCCCCAACCCAAAGGAAGAAGATAGTAATTTCTAGCAGATAAAAGAAAAATTATATATAGCCCAAGACTATTAAATACAAAGTCATGTCAAAACATCTTATGTACCCCATAAATATATATGCCTACTATGTATCCACAAAATTAAAATAAAAGTATTTTAAATAAGTGTATTCACTACTAAAAGTGGTCAAACTACTAAATTTATAAATTAGAGTGAATAAGACCTAATGGATAATGAACACCATTTTTAGATGAACATTAGGCTGCGGAAGAACGCCACACTTGTAAATCAGAAAGTTTGTAATTTAGCTAATCTGAAAATTGGAGACTACAGGAAGCATGGATTGACAGTCTCATTTAAAGGGATTTCTGACTGCCAAAAATCAGGAATGGAAATCCAGAGTCTAAGGAATGTGAAAGGGTAAGAAAGTGACAAGACAGTAGGAATGGAAGGGAGAAAAAACATAAGTCTGAAACAAAGGAAAAAATAAGTCTGAAACAAGGGACATTGGGGCAGATTATGAAAAGAGTATAAATTATTTTACAATTATGCCTTTTCTTTTTTTTATTGT
>NW_016848900.1:0-260 GCF_001698545.2 Rhinopithecus bieti | reverse complement strand
GCAGGACTAAGGTTATTTCCCTTGTCTTCCTGCTCATGATCTGCATACTGGCTGTCACCCACCTTTCAGCTCTCATCCTCAGATGACTTCCAGGATCCTTCCCTAATGCTCCTCCTGTGTATTCTTGCAGCACTCTGTACTTAATTTTTCATCATAGCCTTTATTACGCTGTATTATAACTGCTAGAAATTGTTCTTATTTTCTGAATTTTCTACTAGACCATACCTTACTCAGTTTTGCATCTCTAGGATACTTTCCAT
>NW_016848899.1:0-256 GCF_001698545.2 Rhinopithecus bieti | reverse complement strand
CCTTTTTCCCTTTTCCCTTCTTCCCTCCTTCCCTTCTTCCCTTCTTCCCTTCTTCCCTTTTTCCCTTCTTCCCTCCTTCCCTCCTTCCCTCCTTCCCTTCTTCCCTCCTTCCCTCCTTCCCTCCTTCCCTTCTTCCCTCCTTCCCTTCTTCCCTCCTTCCCTCCTTCCCTTTTTCCCTCCTTCCCTTTTCCCCTTTTTCCCTTCTTCCCTTCTTCCCTTCCTCCCTTCTTCCCTTCTTCCCTCCTTCCCTTTTCCC
>NW_016848898.1:0-1058 GCF_001698545.2 Rhinopithecus bieti | reverse complement strand
GAGCATCCAGATAACACATAAACTTGCTGTTAGGTGTGGGAGACAACAGAAAAGGCTGGAAGGGCATTTCATAAACACCTAGAAAGATTCTGCAGTGAGACTGCTTTGCAAGTGACTTTAAGTATTCATTCTATGTTAAAAATACCAGGGGCTAGCAAGCTCTTTCTGTAAAGGGCCAAAAGTAAACATTTTAGGTGTTGAAGGCCATGTGGTTTCTGTCTCAACCAAAAATACTCAATTCTGCCTTGTAGGCTGAGAGTAGTCATAGACAATACATAAACAAACGAGCAAGGCTGTGTTCTAATAAAGCTTTACTTATAAAAACAGGCAACAGGGTCCTACATTCCAAGAAAAGGCTGAGGCCTTATGTTAAAAGAATGTTTATGTCTTCGTTAAAATGTTATGCATGTAACTATTATCTGTGTGATTCCCTGCTTTAATGTACTTCTTTAGTTAGCAAACTAATGGCCCTAAAAGTCTGCTTTCAGTAACTGAGTGAATGTTATAGATGCCCTAGAACCTGCATTTAATTCATATTCCTGTCATTATACCTGATATAACTTGGTTATAACTTTAAACTACTAATTTTAAAACGCATGCATCAGTACAGATTAGTATGGGCATACTCGTATATAAAGACTGTCATCTCTGTTGCAAAATTGCTGATAATTTGAAAAGAATTATTAAAATTGCTGCTTCCCTGAGGGAGGAAGGAGGGTGGAGGGTGGAGAAAAAAAATTGCTGCTTCCTGGCCAATCTTCAGGGGGTTAATACATTTCATGAATATTCTAAAAGTTGTATACTTAAGCAAAACAAATAAACAAAAATGCTTACTTTAAACCTGAGATCAAGGTTGTGCCTTACTTGCCTTTGTATCCCCAAGAATTACTCAGTAGAAGTCCAGGTCTAATCCACTTGTTTTACAGTGTTTAGGGAGCCTGGCCCAAACTCAGAGTTGAGTTAGAAGGGCTGGGACAGGAATTCAGATTTCCTGATTCCTAGTCCAATATTACCAATCTGAAGATACACGAATTTAGGAAGACAGTGGCTTTCTTTTT
>NW_016848897.1:0-259 GCF_001698545.2 Rhinopithecus bieti | reverse complement strand
GTTGGATCTACGAAGTGATATTTGGGAGCAAGTTTAGACCTATGGTGAAAAGGAAATTATCCTCAGGTAAAAACTAGAAGGAAACTTTCTGAGAAACTGCTTTGTGATGTGTGAATTAACTTCACAGAGTTACACCACTCCTTTTGTGGAGCAGTTTGCTAACAATGTTTTCATGGAATCTGCAATAGGATATTCGGAGTGCATTGAAGCCTTTGGTGACAAACAAAATATCCTCAGACAAAAGCCAAAAAGAACCTGT
>NW_016848896.1:0-531 GCF_001698545.2 Rhinopithecus bieti | reverse complement strand
GAGTCTTGCTCTGTCACCAGGCTGGAGTGCACTGGCATGGTCTCAGCTCATTGCAACCTCCGCTTCCAGGATTCAAGTGCTTCTTTTGCCTCAGCCTCCTGAATAGCTGGGATTACAGGTGCGTGCCACCATACCCAGCTAATTTTTGTATTTTTAGTAGAGATGGGGTTTCACCATGATGGCCAGGATGGTCTCGATCTCTTCTTTTTTTTTTTTTTTTTTGAGATGGAGTTTCACTCTGTCGCCCAGGCTGCAGTGCAGTGGCCGGATCTCAGCTCACTGCAAGCTCTGCCTTCTGGGTTCACGCCATTCTCCTGCCTCAGACTCCTGAGTAGCTGGGACTACAGGCGCCCACCACCTCGCCCGGCTAGTTTTTTGTATTTTTTTAGTAGAGACGGGGTTTCACCGTGTTAGCCAGGATGGTCTCGATCTCCTGACCTCGTGATCAGCCCGTCTTGGCCTCCCAAAGTGCTGGGATTACAGGCTTGAGCCACCGCGCCCAGCCGGTCTCGATCTCTTGACCTCATGATC
>NW_016848895.1:0-1056 GCF_001698545.2 Rhinopithecus bieti | reverse complement strand
GGGTGGATGGATGGATGGATGGATGGATTAGTCAGACATCAGCTTTTGGAGGTAGCTATGATGGAGGTGGTAACTGGGTTTTTGGAGATAACTAACTTCTAAGGTTGGAGTTCCCAGGTTGCCTCCTACAGGAAGCCCTCCCAGACCTCCCCAAGGCAAGACCAGGTGCCCCATTTGGCTGTCTTGGCACAATGAAGTTGATGAACATCCACTTCATAACTAGTTCACTTGTTTTTTTTTTTGTCTGTTTGTTTTTGTTTTTAGAGAAGAAGTTTCACTCTTGTTGCCCAGGCTGGAGTGCAATGGCGCGATCTCAGCTCACCGCAACCTCTGCCTCCCAGATTCAAGCGATTCTCCTGCCTTTGTCTCCCGAGTAGCTGGGAGTAGAGGCATGTGCCACCACGTCTGGCTAATTTTGTATTTTTAGTGGATACGGGGTTTCTTCATGTTCGTCAGGCAGGTCTCAAACTCCCAACCTCACGTAATCCTCCCACCTCGACATACCAAAGTGCTGGGATTACAGACGTGAGCTACCACGCCTGGCCTTTTTTTTTTTTTCTTTCTTTCTTTTTCTTTTTTTTTTTTTTTTGAGACGGGGTCTTGCTCTGTCATCAGGCTCGAGTGCAGTGGTGCGGTCTCAGCTCACTGCAACATCCACCTCCTGGGTTCAAACGATTTTCCTGCCTCAGCCTCCTGAGTAGCTGGAACTACAGATTCCTGCCACCACGCCAAACTAATTTTTATATTTTTAGTAGACACAGGGTTTCACCATGTTGGCCAGGATGGTCTGGAACTCCTGACCTCATGATCTGCCTGCCTCGGCTTCCCAAACTAGTTTACTTATATCTCTGCTTTTTTTTTTTTTTTGAGATAGGGTCTTACTTTGAAACCCATGCTGGAGTGCAGTGGCACAATCTCAGATTCTCAGATCACTGCAACCACCTCTACCTCCTGGGCTTAAGCAGTCCTCCCGCTTCAGCCTCCTGAGTAGCTGGGACCACAGGTGCAGCATCATGTCCAGCTATTTTTTATTTATTTATTTATTTTTTTTTTTTT
>NW_016848894.1:0-524 GCF_001698545.2 Rhinopithecus bieti | reverse complement strand
CAAAAAATCCCTTCTCATATTCCCCAAAACAGTACTAACAAACTGCTTCATGAAAAAAAAGGTAATTCTGTGAGATGAATTCACACATCACAAAGCAGTGTCTCAGAAAGCTTCTTTCTAGTTTTTTCTGAGGATATTTTGTTTTTCACAATAGGCCTCAATATTCTCCAAAATATTCCTTTGCAGTTTCCGCAAAACCAGTGTTAGCAAACTGATCCATGAAAAGAAAGGTGTAGCTCTGTGACATGAATTCACACATCACAAAGAACTTTCTCAAAAGCTTCTTTCTAGTTTTCACTGAGGATATTTCCTTTTCACCATTTTCCTCAATATCCCATTACAGATTCCAGGAAAACGTGTTAGCGCACGTCTCAATGAAAAGATCAGCGTAAATCTGTAGGATGAATTCACACCTCACAAAGCAGTCTCTCAGAAAACTTCTTTCTAGTTTTTTTTGTTGTTGTTGTTTTTGTTTTTTTGTTTATTATTTTATTTTATTATACTTTAAGTTCTAGGGTACATGT
>NW_016848893.1:0-252 GCF_001698545.2 Rhinopithecus bieti | reverse complement strand
GTTGTGTGGTGTGTATTGTGAGGTGAGGTGAGGTGTGGTGTGAGGTGAGGTGTGTTGTGTGGTGTGTGTTGTGAGGTGTGGTGAGGTGTGGTGTGGTGAGGTGTGTGGTGTGTGTTGTGAGGTGAGGTGAGGTGTGGTGTGAGGTGAGGTGTGTTGTGTGGTGTGTGTTGTGGTGTGGTGTGTTGTGTGGTGAGGTGTGTTGGTGGTGTGTATTGTGAGGTGAGGTGAGGTGTGGTGTGGTGTGTTGTGTGG
>NW_016848892.1:0-531 GCF_001698545.2 Rhinopithecus bieti | reverse complement strand
TTTTTTTTCTGTCTCCCAGGCTGGAGTGCGGTGGCATTATCTCTGCTCACTGCAACCCCCGCCTCCATGGCTCAAGCAATTCTCCTGCTTCAGCCTCCCAAGTAGCTGGGATTACAGGCGTGCACCACCACGCCTGGCTAATTTTTGGATTTTTAGTAGAGACGGGGTCCTCACCATGTTAGCCAGGCTGTTCTCGAATTCCTGACCTCGGGTGATCTGCCTGCCTCGGCCTTCCAAAGTGCTGGGATTACAGGTGGGAGCCACTGTGCCTGGCCCTCTTTTTCTTTTAACTCTCTCTTCTCACCCATCAAAGCTTCTATTTCACTACTCCTCCCCTTCTGATGACAGTTAGGATTCAGTCATGCTGTTTCTGCTATCTGTCACTGGCTTTGAGTTCACAGGAAACACCAGCTGGCACTTTTAGTGGCACAGCACTGCTCCGAAATTCCTGTGTTGACTTATTCTGGCACCCTCCCCCTATTTTTGGTTAGCTCTTCAAGGCAAATAAAAGACTCCTTTAAAATATATACA
>NW_016848891.1:0-2446 GCF_001698545.2 Rhinopithecus bieti | reverse complement strand
TTGAGATTTTGTTGTTTAAATCTACTCCCACTTTTATTCCTTATGATTAGCCACTGTTCCATTACCTATTAGTCTTCATGTTTTTTTTTTTTTTTTTCAGATATCTTGACACTTAAACACAATGATTTCTTTTAAGTGGTACTTTCAAACTCTAAATATACAGATTGATGTTTTCATCCAAATATCCAATGAATACCCCCCATATTCACACCTGACACTGTTGAATCTGTGATTCCTCCCATTTGCCTTCAAATGATGATGGGATTCAGGACAAGTGGCAAAATTTTATATACTCCCACCACTCTTCCTCATTAAAACAAGCTACATGCAAAATGTAAAAAATAACAGTAATACCTGCACTAAATTATATGGTACCTTGTCATGTCATCCTCTTATCAGAATGAAGCCTAAAGAGTTTCAAAGTAGAGCCAATGCTTTCCACTAGTAAACAACCGGATATTTTAACTCAGAACGCCCGTTCTCGTCTCGATCTCCTGACCTCGTGATCCGCCCGTCTCGGCCTCCCAAAGTGCTGGGATTACAGGCTTGAGCCACCGCGCCCGGCCCAGAATGCCCGTTCTGCAGATGAAAACCTCTTCTGTGGATGCACTGGAATGTCTTCTATATTTTGCTGTTTAGGACCCATTTCTGAATGCTTAGCCAGTCAGAATGGAAGCATGACTTCTGAAAACCTATCATGGCCAATCTGGGGGTAAGATGCTAGAGAATGGACCCCTCACAAAAAAGACATACTCTGAGTTCAAGCACAAAGATTGCTGGGCCACAGGGAGCACTGAGAGTTCACAGTTAGTCGCCTTCACCCGCTTCCTGCCTGTCCCAGCCCATACCTTCTGAGTAGGGCAGAACTAATGTCATGTCGTTGGTGCCTACCACTCTTGCAGAAAGCTTTGGGTTTCCTTGAGCTCACGGGACCAGACAGATTTATTATGCCTCCCTGGATGGTAGGGGAGCTAGTACAATATCCCTAACAAGACATTCATTGACACAAGATTATTTGTTGAGTGGATATCTATCAGATACTGTAATCGGTTCTTGGGGTGCAAGATTACACTGAAACCAGACAAATCCTCTTTATCTGGTGCTTGTAGACGTGAATCAAATAGCCATAAAACTGCAAGTAAAACTGTGACCGCAATATCTGCTGCAAACAAAGGGTGCTGAATACTATAAGAAAGAAATTAGGCTGGGTGTGGTGGCTCACACCTGTAATCCCAACACTTTGGGAGGCCAAGGTGGGGGGACCATCTAAGGTGAGGAGTTTGAGACCAGCCTGGCCAACATGGTGAAACCCCACCTCTACTAAAAATACAAAAATTAGCCAGGCATGGTGGCACACGCCTGTAGTCTCAGCTACTTGGGGGGCTGAGGCAAGAGAATTGCTTGATCCCAGGAGGCAGAGGTTGCACTGAACCGAGACTGCGCCACTGCACTCGACCCTGGGTGACAGAACGAGACTACACTTTCAAAAAAAAAAAAAAAAGAAATTAATTATAGATTATGTAAAAGAGGAATGTCCCCTAATTTAAGCTGGGGTCTAAACAGTAATTTAGAAGAAGACTAGGAAAGCAAACGTGTGTGTGTCCGTGTGTGTGTGTGTGTGTGTCCGTGTGTGTGTGTGTGTGTGTGTGTACTATGACTTGGGGCACATGAGGCATGAAGCACAGCACAGGCGAAGACCCTGTGGCAGAATAAACCAGGGTGTGTTTCAGCAACTGTAAGGAATAACTCTGTCCTGACTACAAGGTGTGAGCAAGGTGAAAATGCAGAGATAGCATCCTATGTACCACACTAAAGACTTCGGTCTTTATTCAAAGAGCAATGGGAACCCACCAAAGCGTTTTAGGTCGGGAGTGAAATAAGATATGGATTTTAAACACACCTCCCCTGACTTCAGTGAAGGAACTAATGGGGAGGGGTAACAGTAAATGTAGCATGATCACGGGAATCAAGGCAGGGTTGACTGACACTAACTTAAATCTGGGTGGTGCACTGGGCATGGTGCCATCCCAAGAGGCAGGGAATATAAGTGGTAGAAGCATTTCATTTATTTATTCATTCAGAACCCCCTATTTAGTGCCAGCCACATGCCTGATGGGCGCTAAAAATGAAGAACGCAGGCTCTGCCTCTGAAGTCCACATGCTAGAGAGAGCAATGTGGAAGCCGGTATCAGGCAAGCGAGGAAGATGGCACAATCAACTCTGCAGCGCAGGGGAGCAATCAGGGCACTCTTGTCAGCACAGGAGATGCTAGATGTAGCAATTGATATAATGGTCTGTCTTACAGAGACCCCAAGAGAACTGAGCCCCAGCATCACGGAAGTGTTCTCTTCCATCCAGATACCTCCAGAGAAGACATTTTAAAAATGACATGGAGACTAATAATTTGCATCCTTTGAGGCAGTCTCTCAGAAAAAAAATACATGAC
>NW_016848890.1:0-289 GCF_001698545.2 Rhinopithecus bieti | reverse complement strand
CCACTACCACCACCACCACCACCATCACCACCATCACTACCACTACCACATCACCGCCACCACCGTCACCACCACCACCACCACCACCATCATCACTACCACTACCACATCACCGCCACCACCGTCACCACCACCACCACCACCATCACCATCACTACCACTACCACATCACCGCCACCACCGTCACCACCACCACCACCACCACCATCATCATCACCACCACCACCACCACCACCACCACCACTACCACTCCACCACCATCACGACCATCACTACCACCACCACCACC
>NW_016848889.1:0-293 GCF_001698545.2 Rhinopithecus bieti | reverse complement strand
CTGGACATAGAAAATGTGCCACATACACAACATGGAATACTATGCAGCCATAAAAAAAAGCATGAGTTCATGTCCTTTACATGGACATGGACAAAGCTGGAAACCCCCATTTTCAGCAAACTAGCACAGGAACAGAAAATCAATCACCGCATGTTCTCACTCATAAGTGGGAGTTGAACAATGAGAACACATGGACACAGGGAGGGGAACATCACAAACCGGGGCCTGTCGGGGAATGCAGGGGCTAGGGGAAGGATAGCATTAGGAGAAATACCTAATGTAGATGATGGGTG
>NW_016848888.1:0-1069 GCF_001698545.2 Rhinopithecus bieti | reverse complement strand
TTTTTTACTTTGTGAGACAGAGTCTCACTCTGTTGCCCAGGCTGGAGTGCACTGGCATGACCTCGGCTCACTGCAGCCTCCACCTCCTGAGTTCAAGTGATTCTCCTGCCTCAGCTTCCTGTGTAGTTGGGATTACAGGCGCGCATCACCACGCCTGGCTAAGTTTTTGTATTTTTAGTAGAGATGAGGTTTCACCATGTTGGCCAGGCTGGTCTCAAACTCCAGACCTCAGGTGATCCACCAACTTTGGCCTCCCAGTGTGCTGTGATTACAGGCATGAGCCACCGCGCCCAGCCATGAGCCACTGCGCCTGGCCTCAGCTGTGGGTTTGTACCCTCAAATACCTTTATGTGTTGGGTAAATTTTTCTCTCCTCTTGAGGTCCCAAGATAACTTGGGGCTTCTGGGCCTGTCAAAAAGTGACATTTTTTACTTACCACAGGTCAAGAACCCTGTGCAGGGACTGTGTAGACAAGGTATGAGGTCAGTTTTCCCAAACGACTTTTAATTGATTTACAAGTCAAGTCTGATTCCTTAAAGGAAAGCACACCATTCCAGTCAAAGCCTTGGTAAAATAACCAGTTTCTCCAGTTGTGTCTTGTTGCAAAAGAAAACCAATTCTTACTGCACTTCATACAAATACCTATTATAGGCCAGGCATGGTGGCTCATGCCTGTAATCCCAGCACTTTAGGAGGCTGGAGTGGGCGGATCACTTGATGTCAGGAGTTTGAGACCAGCCTGGCCAACATAGTGAAACCCTGTCTCTACTAAAAATACAAAAAGTAGCTTGGTGTGGTGGTGGGCATCTGTAATCCCAGCTACTTGGAATGCTGAGGCAGGATAATTAACTTGGACCTAGGAGGCAGAGGTAGCAGTGAGCCGAGATCGTGCCACTGCACTCCAGCCTGGGCAACAGAGCAAAACTCTGTCTCAGAAAACAAAAACAAATCTATTGCCATAGGTTAAGAATACTCATAGTCTCCAAATTTTGGAGAAATCGGGTAGAGAGAAAAAAATATGCTCCACATTTTGTCCACAGGAGTATACTTTACCCAATTGTCTTTTTTT
>NW_016848887.1:0-293 GCF_001698545.2 Rhinopithecus bieti | reverse complement strand
AAGCTTTCTGAGAAACTACTTTGTGATGTATGAAATCATCTCACAGAATTGTATTGTTCTTTTCATTGAGCAGTATGCTAACACTGTTTTCTTGGAATCTGCCATGTGATACTATGGATCACATTGAAGCCTATAGTAACAAAGGTATTATCTTCAGATAAAAATTAGAAAGAAGGTTTCTGACAAACCGCTTTGAGATGTGTTAATTCACCTCACAGCACTGCATGATTCTTTTCAAGAATCAGTCTGTTAGCACTGTTTTTGGGGAATTTGGGAAAGGATATTTTTTATTG
>NW_016848886.1:0-706 GCF_001698545.2 Rhinopithecus bieti | reverse complement strand
AAATAGCTCTTATTATTTTGAGATATGTTCCATCAATACCAAGTTTATTGAGAGTTTTAGCATGAAGGGGTGTTGAATTTTATTGAAGGCATTTTCTGTGTCTATTGAGATAATCATGTGGTTTTGTCATTGGCTCTGTTAATGTGATTGATTATGTTTATTGATTTCTATATGTTGAATCAGTTTTGCATTCCAGGGATGAAGCTGACTTGATCGTGGTGGATAAGCTTTTGATGTGCTAATGGATTCAGTTTGCCAGTATTTTATTGAGGATTTTGCATCGACGTTCATCAGGAATATGGGCCTGAAATTTTCTTTTTTGTGCCTCTGCCAGGTTTTGGAATCAGGATAATGCTGGCCTCATAAAATGAGTTAGGGAGGAGTCCCTCTTTTCTATTGTTTGGAATAGTTTCAGAAGGAATGGTACCAGCTCCTCTTCGTAACTCCGGTAGAATTTGGCTGTGAATCCGTCTGGTCCTGGGCTTTTATTGGTTGGTAGACTATTAATTACTGCCTCAATATCATCAGAGTAAATAGACAAGCTACAGAATCGAGAAAAATTTTGAAATCTATCCATCTGACAAAGGTTTAATATCCAGAATCTACAAGAAACTTAAACAAATTTACCAAAAAAATCAAAATTGAGCAAAGGATATTAACAGACATTTCTCAAAAGAAGACATTTATGTGGCCAACAAACATATGA
>NW_016848885.1:0-529 GCF_001698545.2 Rhinopithecus bieti | reverse complement strand
AATCCCCTCCAATTTCGGACTGTTTTGTTTCCTCTGCAGTGGTTTCAAATCCTTGTTTTTGTTTTTTAATTCAAATACAGAGTTTCACTCTGTCACTCAGGCTGGAGTGCGGTGACACAATCTCAGCTCACTGCAGCCTCAAACTCCTCAGCTCAAGCCATCCTCCTGCCTCAGCCTCCCAAGTAGCTGGGACTACAGGTGCACGCTGCCATGCCTGGCTAATTAAAAACAAAACAAAATTTTTTTGGAGACGGAGTCTCACTCATCCACCCAGGCTGCAGTGCAGTGGCATGATCTCAGGTCACTGCAACCACTGTCTCCTGGGTTCAAGCGATTCTCCTGTCTCAGTCTCCCGAGTAGCTGGGATTACAAGCACCCACCATCATGCCCGGCTAATTTTTATATTTTAGTAGAGATGGGATTTCACCTTGTTGGCCCGGCTGGTCTTGAACTCCTGACCTCAGTTGATCCACCCACCTTGGCCTTCCAAAGTGCTAGGATTACAGGCTTGAGCCACCGTACCCGGCAA
>NW_016848884.1:0-1053 GCF_001698545.2 Rhinopithecus bieti | reverse complement strand
GGAAGGAAGGAAGGAAGGAAGGAAGGAAGGAAGGAAGGAAGGAAGGGAGCTGTGAAGCCATTTAAAGACAGGGAGAACCTTAAATATATTTCTAAGTGAAATAAGCCAATCTGAAAAGGGTACCTTGGTTCCAACTATATGGCATTCTGGAAATGGTAAAAGTGTGGAGACAGAACAAAGATCTTTAACTGCACTTGAGATGTTTAGGGCGGTGAAACTATTTTGCTTAAAACTATAACGATGAATACCTGTTATTATACATTTGTTCAAAGTCACAAATATTGGCTTTGATATATTTCCTCGTGTTGTATAACAAGAGGAAACCCTAATAGAAACTGTGGACTTTGGTTAATAATGACATGGCCATATTGATTAATCAGTTTTAACAAATGGTGAGGGATGTTGATAGTTGGGGAAGCCGTGCACGTGTGAGGGCAGTGAGTATATAGAAAATATCTGTACCCTCTGCTCTCAGTCTCTCAATCTCTCTCTCTCTCTGTCTTATTTTTGCTGTGAACCTATGCTCCAAAAAAATAGTCTGTTAAACAAAATAGCAATTAAAACAGGCTCATTTCCTCAACTTGTTTTATCTCCCTGAGTTTTACTGGTGAATACCTCCCTAGCACCCTAGAATGTATCTGTAGTTCTATTGATTTTGTTTCCAAAGTTCTGTTCTTTTCCCTAACAGATGAACAACAGAGAAGCTATGCCACCGGTATCTCCAGTCATCTTCCAGCTTTTTCTGTAAGATTTCACCCTAAGCAATGAATCAAAAGTCTACTTCCAAATCTTTGTCATATTCTGTTAATTTCAAATAAGTGCACTGTCTTCTTTGTACATAATTGAATTTCTTGGTTAATTAAGTATACCTAATAAAACAGTTGGTAATTATTTAAGAGATGATGCCAAACAGGTAAATCAATAATTGTCTAAAGCATTCTGTTTTAAAACTAGTTTTTCAATAAATTTTCAGATATTAGTATTTTTTAACTTTTACTTTTAGTTGGACATACATTATTGTAGTTTTTTTCTTTTTTAATTTTAATTTTTATT
>NW_016848883.1:0-292 GCF_001698545.2 Rhinopithecus bieti | reverse complement strand
GGGACCGAGTCTCACTCTGTCCCCAGGCTGGGGGGCAGGGGGGGGATTTCCGCTCCCTACAACCTCTGCTGCCTGGGTTTGAGCCATTCTCCTGCCTCAGCCTACCGAGCAGCTGGGATTACAGGTGCCTGCCACCGCACCCAGCTAATTTTTGTAGTTTTAGAGGAGACAGGGCTTCACCATGTTGGCCAGGCTGGTCTCTATCTTCTGACCTTGTGATCTGCCTGCCTCGGCCTCCCAAAGTGCTGCGATTACAGGTGTGAGACACCACACCCAGCCATCATGAATGGGT
>NW_016848882.1:0-710 GCF_001698545.2 Rhinopithecus bieti | reverse complement strand
AGACCATCCTGGCTAACAAGGTGTGAAACCCCGCCTCTACTAAAATACAAAAAAAAAAAAGAAAAAAAAAAAACTCACTTAATTTTCCGGAACCTTGGTCACCCCTTCTGTGAAATGGGGGAGATATAACAGCACCTATTTAATGGGATTGTTACAAAGATTAAATTAATTCATGGTGGGAAGCTTATTAAGGGCAGCATGGTAGAAGTGATCCACCCCAGGGCATAGGTTAGAGAGGTGTAGGTTTGCACCACTGCACTCCAGCCTGGGCAACAGAGGTGTAGGTTTGCACCACTGCACTCCAGCCTAGGCAACAGAGGAAGACTCCATCTCAAAAACAACAACAACAACAACAACAACAACAAAAAAAACAAAAACAAAAACAGGCCAGGCCAGCACTTTGGGAAGCTGAGACAGGTGGATCACCTGACGTCGGGAGTTCAAGACGAGCCTGGCCAACATGGTGGAAACCCTGTCTCGACTAAAAATACAAAAATTAGCTGGCTGTGGTGGCAGACGCCTGTTAATCCCAGCTACTTGGGAGGCTGAGGCAGGAGAATTGCCCAAACCCAGGAGATGGAAGTTGCAGTCAGCCAAGATTGTGCCACTGCACTCCAGCCTGGGCAACAGAACAAGACTCTGTCTCAAAATAAAATAAAATAAAATAAAAAATTATAATATTATATAATAAATAATATATATTATATAAT
>NW_016848881.1:0-1345 GCF_001698545.2 Rhinopithecus bieti | reverse complement strand
TTTTTTTTTTTTTTTTTTTTTTTTTTTTTTTTTTTTTTTTTTTTTTTTTTTGAGATGAGTCTCGCTCTGTTGCCCAGGCTGGAGTGCAGTGGTGCGATCTCAGCTCACTGCAACCTCCGCCTCCTGGGTTCATGCGATCCTCCTGCCTCGGCCTCCCAAGTAGCTGGGACTACAGGCATGCGCCACCATGCCCAGCTAATTTTTGTATTTTTAGTGGAGATGGGGTTTTACATGTTGTCCAGGATGGTCTCGATCTCTTGACTTTGTGATCTGCCCACCTCGGCCTCCCTAAGTGCTGGGATTCCAGGCATAAGCCACTGCGCCCAGCCCATTATATTCTAATATACTACATCTTTTACTTACTTGTCTGCTATATCACCTGTCTCCTGCAATTAGAATGTTAATTACATGAGCTCAGGACTCTCACCTGTCTTTTATGTTTATAATTGTCTCCCCAGCATCTAAAAAATTGTCCAGAACATTAGTAGGTACATAATAAATATTTTTTTTGGATTAACTACATTCATTTATTTGTGCTGGGAACAGCAACAAAACTAGTCTGAAGAGAACGGGCTGAAATTAGACCTACAAAAGCCTGATTCTGTAGATTTTTCAGTTGGAAAATATTGAGTGCTTACATCAAGATAGTTATGGTATGATATACTGATACTGAAATGAAAGGTAAAAACCAAAGTAAAATTTAAGTATGGATCTTAAAATGAATAGCCCCACACCATTTCTTACTGGAAAATTTAAGTCTGACTCTATTGCTGCTACTATAGCAGAGATAAGAGACTTAAAATCTAGATGAATTAACAAAAGATTAAAAATCATTTAAAATTTTAGGAGAAAACTTAGTAAAACTCTTATAATGTGATTGCAAAAAAATGCACGGACAAATATTTCCAGGAACTGATAAAAATTGTCTATTGCTAATTATATATTTGTACTTGCTTTTTTTACAACTACTCATGTGTAGAACAAAAAAATAGACAAAATTAATCATAGGCTCAATGATTCACTATGTACAGTTTACAAATTAATTAGCTTCTCTTAATCTTTTCAATTAAAAAAGTGTTAAAGCATTAGTTTATTGCTTACTTCTGTGTTAAAATGCTGGTTAATTGCAAAACATTATTAGGGGCCAATATTAAAATTCCACTTACAAGTGTCAGAGAAGCAAAACACATTTAAAGTTGATTTGCAAATCCAGCTTACCTAAATCTACTTGGGATAAAGCAATACTGCTGAAGCACATAACCACATTCTGATGATGTATGTGCAATAGTTTTTCCCATTAGCTTACTTATGTATGTGTATGAGACAGAGAGACAGAGAGAGAGAG
>NW_016848880.1:0-1049 GCF_001698545.2 Rhinopithecus bieti | reverse complement strand
CCTATGAGTGAGAACATGCGGTGTTTGGTTTTCTGTTCTTGTGATAGTTTGCTGACGCTTTCTAGTGAAACTAGTTCCAGCTGATTCCACGTCTTTTCACTTGGTGAGTGGTAAATATACACAACTCTCTCCCCTAAACTGAAGAGCCCAGATACAATGGAAAGGTTGCCAGCTCTCCCCCCAGAAGTCTGACTATTTTGTTCATCCTAATACATGTTGAGGCCAGGTGCAGTGGCTCATGCGTGTAATCCCAGCACTTTGGGAGGCCAAGGCAGGAGGATTGCTTGAGCCAGAAGGTTGAGGCTGCAGTGAGCCGTTTGTGCCACTGCGTGACAGAGACCCTGTCTCAAAAACAAAAAACCCAATAAAATAAATGCATGTTGAGCAACCATTTCAAGAATATTGATTTTAAAGGGTGCCTAGTTATTACCTTACTTGGTAGCCTGTGTGTCCCATCTGTTCCTGATCTCAGGCTGGCCCCATGGCCCACGTCACAGCCCTATAAACAGTGAGTTGTTGGCAGAAGCTGAAGGAATTATGTGTTGTGTTTGGTTGTTATGTTTTCCAAGGAATCTGTTGAGCCCAAAGACCTAAGCAACACACACAGGATAACTGGGGCTCAGCTAACAAATAGTAATGTGAAGTGTGGGAGCTGGGCATTCTCTCTTCTGTGTGGAGCCCAGCTCCACTGCCGGATAATACACCAAAGCTGAGAGGAAGGGTGGACCTGGCCCTTGGTTACCACTCCTGGCAAACTATCCTAGGTGGCCAACTGCTACTAGTGGGCTGGCGCTATCATTTTGTTAGATGGATAAAGTGGATATTGGTGGTTCCCTAATAATAATGTGTTTCTTCTTAGACTTTAAATTTTTAGACGGAAAAAAGTGGAAAACACAGAGAAGAAAAGAAAAAAAAAAAAAAAAACCAGCTAGGCTTTCTTTTTTTTTTTTAATTTAATAGACATTAATCTTTACTTTGGCTGTTTGAAGCAAGAGTTTGAGAAACTGCTCCTCTCTGGACTTTGGGCTCTAATCTCACACGTGGGTTTT
>NW_016848879.1:0-2322 GCF_001698545.2 Rhinopithecus bieti | reverse complement strand
ATATTTTGGAATATCATTATGAATTTGTCAATTTAAGTGTTTGACTCTTGAATCTATTGCTGTTATATATAAAGCTGAAAGAATTTGTAAATTCATACTAATTCCCAATTCAAATTCAGGACTGTAGGGCTTTATTTGACCTTTTTAACATCACATTAACATTTCTTTTCTTCCACCCAGAAAATGCTGGTGTCCAAAGACACAGGGGATAACAGAATTCGAATAGCTCATCATTACCATTTGTAATTCTATATTACACATAAACTCAAAATAACACTGCTAATTCTCCCGCTACTGATTGTAATCACTGGAAACCATTGGTTTGTAACAGATATCTCCATTTTCCGTAATTTTTAAATAGCTGTATTAAATCTACATTGTTACATCACAGTCTCATTGGACATCTAATCACTCACTTCTAACCTTCATTTGGATGTCCACAAATAATGACATGTTCGATGTGTATCACCATTAACACTCTTACACGGTTTTTCTGAAGCTCTTTCTCTAGTAGAATTCTTAGGAAAGGCTCACGGGAATAATATTCCCCAGATTCTTATATGTTGATTATCGTTTGTGCCTTTAACACTGGAAGCTCAGTTTTCTCTTTCCCTGACCATACTATCTATGTTAGTCTGTCTTCTTCTGGCATTCTTGTCCATAAGCCTGATGATAGCCTAATACATTTTCTTCTAAGTCACAGACCCTTTGTGCCTAGATGATTCTAAATCTTAGTTGTTTTACTAGAATCTTTTTATGTTAGTCATTCTGGGTCAATATTTGCAGATATGTAGTATTTCAATATTTAGGTTAAAATCATTTTGTTTTCAATTTTTTTTTTTTTTTTTTTTGAGATGGAGTCTCGCTCTGTCGCCCAGGCTGGAGTGCGGTGGCTGGATCTCGGCTCACTGCAAGCTCCGCCTCCCGAGTTTACGCCATTCTCCTGCCTCAGCCTCCCGTTGTTTTCAATTTTTAAAAATGTCTTAAATTATAGTGTCTACTATTTGTTCTGTTCTTGCTTCTATTTTTTCCTAAAGGATTCTTATTATGGCTATGTTATATCTTACTTGCCGACATTCAATTATGTCACCTTCTCAAAAGATTTTTACATCTTTCATCATTTCTTTTCTTTCTTTTATTATTGGCACTTTGTGGTTCCAACTGAGTCTATTTTATATAACTTTATATTTTGAAATTAGAGAAGATGGTACAGAGACCTCCCCCAAACTAAAATGCAAAGTGAAAGAAGAATAAAACAATAAAATAACAGACATTCAATTGCTGTGGGACATTTTCCAAAGACATGAGTGTAACATATGCCTTCTTAGAATAGAAGAAAAGTAACAAAGAACAGAACAGAAAAAATATTTGAATTTCTAATGGCTGAGGATTTTCCAAATTGTGATGGATGCCTCCTTTTCTTAGCACTGTCTTCTCTTTACAGTGAACACCTCCTGACTGTTTGGTGTTCTCCTGTTTGCAAGTTAGTCAGACACTCTATTGCTTCCCCAGCTTTCCCCTGCACAGACATGAAAACAGATAGGTCTTGCAGCTGTGGCTGGAAGAGGGTTCATGAAAACACATCAAGGATGTTGAGCTTTCTTCATATGTTTGTTGGCTCCATAAATGTCTTCTTTTGAGAAGCATCTGTTCATGTCCTTTGCCCACTTTTAATGGGATTGTTTGTTTTTTTCTTGTAAATTTCTTTAAGTTCCTTGTAGACTCTGGATATTAGACCTTTGTCAAATACATAGTTTGCAAAATTTTCTCCTGTTCTGTAGGTTGTCTGTTCATTGTGATGATGGTTTCTTTGGTTGTGCAGAGATCTTTAGTTTAATTAAATCCCATTTGTCAATTTTGCTTTTGTTGCAATTGCTTTTGACGTTTTCATCATAAAATCTTTGCCTGTGCCTATGTCCTAAATGGTATTGCTAGATTTTCTTCTAGAGTTTTATAGTTTGGGGTATTACATTGAAGGCTTTAATCCATCTTGAATCAATTTTGTATAAGGTATAAGGGAGTCCAGTTTCAATCTTCTGCATATGGTTAGCCAGTTCTCCCAGCACCATTTATTAAATAAGGAATTCTTTCCCCATTGCTTGTTTTGTTGAAGATCAGATGGTTGTATGTGTGTGGTCTTATTTCTGAGTTATCTATTCTGCTCCACTCGTCTCTATATCTGTTTTGTACCAGTACCATGCTGTTTTGATTACTGTAGCCTTGAAGTATAGTTTAAAGTCAAGTCGGGTGATGGCTCTACTTTGTTGTTTTGCTTAGGATTGTCTGGGCTATATGGGCTCTTTTTTGGTTCCATATGAATTT
>NW_016848878.1:0-1052 GCF_001698545.2 Rhinopithecus bieti | reverse complement strand
TCGCGCCGGCGCTGCACGGGAGTCAGCCTACCGCCGCCGCCTGCTTTGTGCTTCCCACAGAAGATGGGAGCGACCTCTTCCTGATCGGGAGCTGTTTAAAACGAGGGAGTGCGCCGTATTTCCTACTAGCGTGGAGGAACGGAGGAAGAATCCATTCACACTCCCCAAACCAGGTAGGATCTTATGATGGGCAGGCAGAAGGCATTTGGTCAGAGACCGAGAACTGTTTTCCATTTGCTGCTCGTAAGGCTACACTTCCCTTTGCTTTGGCAAACGAGCGGCTTCTAAATTTGTGTGTGTGTGTGTGTGTGTGTGTGTGTGTGTGTGTGTGTGATGTGGTGGTGCGCGCCTGCACATTTTTCTGGGTGTCCGCGCTTCCCAGAGTGAAATTGCTCGGGCTGGTGCGTCTGGGCGTGAGGGTGCCTGCCTGCCAGTGCAGGCTGCCGGAGGAAGAAAGGGCTGCTAAGGAGAGATGCTGCACCCTGCACCGCGCTGGGCTCTGAGGATTCAGGGCGCAAAGAGCTAAGTCCACCCCGAACGCAGAGCTGCTGGGGATCAGGCGTCCCCACCCACTGGACTCTTCTCCGCGGTCATCCCTCCTCCCGGTAATCCCTGGGGTCTTTCACCAAGGCCACACTTCCGAGCCCTCTCTTTTCCAGCGGGCGCTGGGTGCTCATTCACGGACTGCGGAGAGGAGGGAGGTGTGGCGGGGCAGAGACAGACGAGGAAGAAATGTAAGGGTTAGCAGGGAGTGGGCTGCAAGGTCCCCGTCTCTGGGCACTGTGCCGTGGTGTGCTTTGGGGATTCTGCACACAGAGGCATCTTTCCCTAAGAGATTGGAAGGGAACTTTGCAGCTCCATTCTCTGCCTCTGGAGCTTTGCTGGCTCTTGGGGGAAGTGGTCTGTGTTCTGAAATGTGAAGATATCCTTTTTGGCTCCTCCTTAATGAAGAAGAGGGCGGTCTTATAGCTGGACAGCCGGCCAAAGAAACCAAATCTGCCCAGGCGATGCTCTTGAAAATACAGTATGTGTGCATCCTTGATTCTTTAAAT
>NW_016848877.1:0-892 GCF_001698545.2 Rhinopithecus bieti | reverse complement strand
TGAGTTAGGGAAGAGTCCCTCTTTTCTATTGTTTGGAATAGTTTCAGAAGTAATGGTACCAGGTCCTCTTTGTATTTCTGGTAGAATTCAGCTCTGAACCCATCTGGTTCTGGGCCTTTTTTGGTTGGTAGGCTATTAATTACTGCCTCAATTTCAGAGCATGTTATTGGTCTATTCAAGGATTTGACTTCTTCCTGGTTTAGTCTTGGGAGGGTGTATGTGTCCAGGGATTTATCCATTTCTTTTAGATTTCGTAGTTTATTTGTGTACAGGTGTTTATAGTATTCTCTGATGGTAGTTTGTATTTCTGTGGGATCAATGGTTATATCCCCTTAATCATTTTTTATTGGGTCTATTTGATTCTTCTCTCTCTTCTTCTTTAGTAGTCTAGCTAGTGGTCTATGTATTTTGTTATTTTTTTCAAAAAGCCAACTCCTGGATTTGTTGATTTTTTGGAGGGTTTTTCATGTATCTGTGTCCTTCAATACTTCCCTGACCTTAGGTATTTCTTGTCTTCTTCTAGCTTTTGGATTAGTTTGGTCTTGCCTCTCTAGCTATTTTAACTGTGATGTTGAGCTTTTTCTAGCTTTCTGATGTGGGCATTTAGTGCTATCAGTTTCCCTCTTAACACTGCTTTAGCTGCATCCCAGAAATTCTGGTATGTTGTCTCTTTGTTCTCATTGGCTTTAAAGAACTTATTGATTTCTGCCTTAACTTCGGTATTTACCCAGGAGTCAATCAAGAGCAGGTTGTTCAATTTCCATGAAATTGTATGGTTTTGAGTGAGTTTCTTAATCCTGAATTCTAATTTGATTGCACTACGGTCTGAGAGAATGTTTGTTATGATTTCAGTTCTTTTGCATTTGCTAAGGTGTGTTTTGATTCCAATTAT
>NW_016848876.1:0-1053 GCF_001698545.2 Rhinopithecus bieti | reverse complement strand
CAGCCTCCCAAACTGCTGGGATTACAGGTGTGAGCCACTGTGATTGGCCAAAGCTTTAAGATTTAATTACTGCCCTGCTGGGTTTCAGACTTTCATGGGGCCTATAGCCCCTTTGTTTTGGCCAATTTCTCCCATTTGGAATGGGAACATTTACCCAATGCCTGTATTCCCATTGTACCTTGGAAGTAACTAACTTGTTTTTAACTTTACAGGCCCACTGTAAAAGGTTAAAGGGACTTGCCTTGTCTCAGATGAGACTTTGGACTTGGACTTTTGAGTTAATGATGGAATGAGTTAAGACTTTGAGGGACTCTTGGGAAGGCATCCTTATGTTTTGAAATATGAGAAGGATATGAGGTTTGGAGGGGCAGAATGATATGATTTGACTCTGTGTCCCCACCTAAATTTCATGTTGAATTGTAATCCCCAATGTTGGGTAAAAGACCTGGAAGGAGGTGATTGGCTCATGGGGGAAGATTTCCCCTTTGCTGTTCTTATGGTAGTGAGTTATCATGAGATCTTATCATTTGAAAGTGTGTAGCAATTCCATGTTCTTTCTCTCTTTCTCCTGCCCCATGTGAAGATGTGCTTGCTTCCTCTTCACTTTCCGCCATGATGTAAGTTTTCTGAGCCCTCCCCAAACATGCCTCCTGTACAGCCTACAGAAATCTAAGTCAATTAGACCTTTTTTTCCTTCATGAATTTCCCAGTCTCAGGTAGTTCTTTATAGCCGTGTGAAAATGGACTAATACATATAGGTTCCTCTAGGAATCCAACTATGGATGAAGGCAGAGAACTACTTATATTTTAACAAGCAATCTGGATAGTTCCTAAACATCCAGATATATTTTTCACCACATTTTAGTCATTACTTCTTAGACTTGATACATCCTTACTTATACAATTTTCCTTTTACATCTCACTCCAATTTGATTATTTTCATCACTGTTAGATCTATACATGGACATTTTTTTCTAGCCATAACCAGAAGCTATTCACTGAGAAGGAAGTAAATAGTATATATAATTTTTATGTGTATATATATATTTTATG
>NW_016848875.1:0-890 GCF_001698545.2 Rhinopithecus bieti | reverse complement strand
AGATTGCCAACCACAGCCAGGCTGAGGCCGAGAGCATGTACCAGATCAAGTATGAGGAGCGGCAGATGCTGGCTGGGAAGCACGGGGATGACCTGCGGCATACAAAGACTGCGATTTCTGAGATGAACCCAAACATCAGCCAGCTCCAGGCTGAGATTGAGGGTCTCAAAGGCCAGAGGGCTTCCCTGGAGGCCACCATTGCAGATGCTGAGCAGCGTGGGGAGCTGGCCATTAAGGATGTCAACGCCAAGCTGTCCGAGCTGTAGGCCGCCCTGCAGTGGGCCAAGCAGGACATGTGCAGCAGTTGCATGAGTACCAGGAGCTGATGAACATCAAGCTGGCCCTAGACATGGAGATCTCCACCTACAGGAAGCTGCTGGAGGGCGAGGAGAACTGGCTGGAGTCTGGGATGCAGAACATGAGTAACCATACGAAGACCATCAGCAGCTATGCAGGTGGTCTCAGCTTGGCCTATGGGGGCCTCACAAGCCCCGACCTTAGCTATGGCCTGGGCTCCAGCTTTGGCTCTGGCGTGGGCTCCAGCTCCTTCAGCCACACCAGCTCCACCAGGGCCGTGGTTGTGAAGAAGACAGAGAACCGCAATGGGAAGCTGGTGTCCAAGTCCTCTGAAGTCCTGCCCATTGAACAGCTGCGGCAGCCCCTCCCAGCCTGCTCCACCTGCAGCTGCCCCAGAGCCCAGGAGGGAGGCCACTGTGCAGGGGAGCACAGGGAACAGGTGACCCACCTGAGGCTCAGCCCTAACCCTCAGCCCACCCACGGGTGGAGTTTACTGCCTGGGCACCCCCTTTACCCCATGCCTCCAGCTACAAAACAATTCAATTGCTTTTTTGGGGGGGTCCAAAATAAAACCTCAGCTAGCTCTGCCAAAA
>NW_016848874.1:0-1051 GCF_001698545.2 Rhinopithecus bieti | reverse complement strand
AGGCTGATCTCTCTCTCTTTTGCCCACAGATTTCATTTCTAAGAAGTCCAAAACAACCGAAACAATTTCATAGTGATAGCATTTGAAATTGTTGCTACTTTCTGGGGAATATTAAACAGGCACAAAGAAGCTATCTGGATGGGGGATAAATTCTACATCTTGATCATCTACATGTGTAAAAATCCTTTGAGCTTTATATTTGAGATTTGTTTACTTACTAAAATATTTGTAATAGATGTACAATTATTTATCCAATAGTGTAGAAATATCCTTTTGAAGTGATACTTATGGACTGACTGATTTCCACATATTCTTTCTGAGTCACCAAGTCATATCTGTGGATCATCTATCTACATAGGCAATAGAACTTATATGCTGCATTCAGGAGCAAGTGATGCTGAAATGTAGATTTGGTATCATCATTTTCTATTCCTAAATGTAGATGTTAACAACTTACAAACAATTTACAGCCTGTGTATATCTATGTAGTCACCACAATGTACACAACTTCTTGTAAGCTATTATTTAAATAACTACTGCATGTATCCATTCTTGGAGGACTGTGATATGAGTCTAAGTGAAGAGTGTTATTTCAAATATTTACCTTTTTTGAAATTTATAAAATATATTATAAATGTCACATTTTCTTATGCATATCTTATTTTCAAATTTACCATATTATTCTTTCAAAAAATGATAAATCATAAGCAAACCTGTAAGAAAAGCACAGCCCCCATCTCCAAACCATGCTTCAGATGGAACTATTTTCTTCTTAGTTTGGGCTCTCCTACAAAGGCATGCAAAACAGTAAGGTGCTCTAGATGCTGAGGAAAATTGAGCCATGAAGACATCTGCCAAGAAGTCCGGGCATGGTGGCTCATGTCTGTAGTTCCAATGCTTTGGGAGGTCAAGGTAGGAGGATCACTTAAGGTCGGGAGTTTGAGATGAGCCTGGGCCAAATAGCGAGAACTCATCTCAAAATAAATAAATAAATAAATAAATAAATAAATAAATAAATAACCGAGTGTAGTGGCATGGGCTAATAATCTTA
>NW_016848873.1:0-2013 GCF_001698545.2 Rhinopithecus bieti | reverse complement strand
CTTTCTTTTCACTCAGATTTCATCAACACATTGGACAATACAGCACATTTACAAATAAATTGCGATAAATAAAAATACGTATAATGTGGCTGGAGACTTGAGTTTTAGTTTTTAATTTTATGGGTACATTGTAGGTATAAATATTTGTGGGGTACATGAGACATTTTGATACAGGCATACAATGCATAGTAATCACAACAGGATAAAGAATCTTCATACCCCATTGTATATCCAAATATAACCTCAAGCATTTATCCTTTGTGTTACAAACAATGCAACTATACTTTTTATTTTGAAATGTACAATAAATTATTAACTATAGTCACCCTATTGTGAAATGTACAATAAATTATTATTAACTGTAGTCATCTTATTGTGCTATCAAATACTAGGTTTTATTCGTTCTATCAAACTATTAACATATTTTTCTACCTATTAATTATCTCCACTTCACCCTCTCCCCAACTATCCTTCCCAGCTTCTGGTGACTATTATTCCACTCTCTCTCTCTGTAAGTTCAATGGTTTTAATTTTTAGCTCCTATAAATAAAACATGTAAAGTTTGCTTTCTATGTCTGGCTTATTTCACTTAACGTAATGACCTCTAATTCCATCCATGTTTTGCAAGTAACAGGGTCTCATATTTTTTATGACTAAATAGTACTCCATTGTGTATATATACTATTTTTTTTATCTATTCATCTGTCGATTGACACCTAGAATGCTTTCAAAGCTTTTCTTTTTTGAATAGCGCTGCAATAAACATGGGAGTGTAGGTATCTCTTCATTGTACTGATTCACTTATTTTTGGGTATATACCAAGCATTGGATTGCTGGATCATATAGCAGTTCTATTTTTTTTTTTTTTTTTTATTCCAGGAACCTCCAAACTCTTCTCTATAGTGATTGTATCAATTTACATTCCCACCAACAGTATATTATGTTTCCTTTTTCTCCACATTCTTGCCAGAATTCATTATTGCCTGTCTTTTGGATGAAAGCCATTTTAAGTGGGGTGAGATTATATCTCACTGCAGTTTTAATTTCCATTTATCTGATAATCAGTGATGTTTAGCACCTTTTATATATCTGTTTACAATTTCTATGTCTTATTTTAAGAAATGTCTATTCAGATCTTTTGCCCATTTTTTAAACAGATTGTTCAATTTTTTTCTACAGTGTTGTTTGAGCTTCTCTTTTTCACAGTAAACATGTATTTTAGTTATGAATTCCTTGTCAGAATGATAGTTTGAAAATATTTTCTCTTATTCTGTGGGTTGTCTTTTCACTTTGTTGATTGTTTCTTTTTCAGTGTGGAAGCTTTTTAACTTGTTTTGATCTCATTTGTTCATTTTCGATTTGGTTGCCTGTCTTTTGCTTTTCGCCAGTTCTTGCAGGGCATTCCTCAAGAAATCTTTGCCCAGAGCCATGTCCTGGAGAGTTTCCCCAATATCTTTTTTAAGTTATTTTATAACTTGAGGTCTTAGATTTAAGTCTTCAATTCATTTTGATTTGATTGTTTTTTACATAGTGAAAGATAACATTTTAGTTTCATTCTTTTGCATATGAATATCCAGTTTTTCTCACACCATTTAATGAACAGACTGTTCTTTCTTCAATGTATGTTCTTGGTATCTTTGTAAAAGATGAGTTTGTGGCAGATGTGTGGATTTGTTTGCAGGTTCTTTATTCTGTTCCATGAGTATAGATGTCAGTTTTTATGCTAGTACCATTCATTTGTTTGTTACAGCTCTGTAGTATAACTGTTATACTGTAACAGTTATAGTATACAGTTATACTGTAAATGTGATTCCTTCAATTTTGTTCTTTTTTTCTCAGAAGAGCTTTCACGATTCGATGTCTATTATTGTTCCATATACATTTCATATTATTTTTTCTATTTTTGTGAAGACCGTCATTGGTAGTTTGATAGGAATTGCATTAAACCTGTAGATTGCTTTGGATACTAAGGACATTTTTAACAATACTGATTCTTTCAGTCCATGCTCTTTT
>NW_016848872.1:0-2652 GCF_001698545.2 Rhinopithecus bieti | reverse complement strand
TATTTTGGGTGAAGTCAACGAGTGGTAAGTGAATGTGAAGGTCTAGGACATTACTGTACACTAACTTAGACTTTATAAACACTGTATCCTTAGACTACACAATCTATAAAAAAAGTTTTTTCTTCAATTATAACCTTTGCTTACTATAACTTTTCTTTTAAACCTTCATTTTTTTTTTTTTTTTTTTTTAAACCTTTTTTTTTTTTTTTTTTTTTTTTTTTGAGACAGAGTCTTGCTCTGTCGCCCAGGCTGGAGTGCAATCATGGTGCGATCTCGGCTCACTGCAACCTCCACCTCCCAGGTTCAAGTGATTCTCCTCCCTCAGCCTCCCGAGTAGCTGGGATTACAGATCCCCGCCACCACACCTGGTTAATTTTGTATCTTTAACAGAGACACGGTTTCAACACGTTGGTCAGGCTGGTCTCAAACTCTGACCTCAGGCGATCCACCCACCTCTGCCTCCTAAAGTGCTGGGATTACAGGTGTGAGCCACTGCACCTGGCCCAACTTTAAATTTTTTTCTAACTTTTTTCTTTCTTTCTTTTTTTAAAGAAATTAAGTCTCCCTATGTTGCACAGGCTAGACTGCAGCAGCTACAAACAGGTGAGATCATGGTCCACAACAGCCTCAAACTCCTGGCTCAAGCAGTTCTCTTGCTTCAGCCTCAGAGTAGCTGGGACTACAGACACTCAGCTCTTCTTTTGACTTTCTGACTCTTTTGTAATAACATTTACCTTAATACACAAAGGCACTGTACAGGTATACAAAATATTTTGTTGGATGGGAACAGTGGCCCACACTTGTAATCCAAGAACTTTAGGAGGCCGAGGCAGAAGAATTGCTTGAGCCCGAAAGTTCAAGACCAGCCAAGGCAACGTGGTGACACTCCATCTCTACAAAAAAATAGAAAAAAACTAGCCAAGTGTGGTGGCCAGCGCTTGTGGTCCTAGCTACTCCAGGCTGAGGTGGGAGGATCTTGCTTTAACCCAAAAGCTGAGGTTGCAGTGAGCTGTGATGGCACCTGGGCAACAGAGCGAGACCCTGTCTCCAAAAAAAAAAAGAAAGAAAATTTATTTACATTCTTATCCTTTAAGCCTTTTTTTCTTTTTTTAAAACCGGGTGCAGTGGTTCATGCCTATAATCCCAGCACTTTGTTTTCTTCTTGTTTTTTGTTTTGAGACAGAGCCTTGCTCTGTCGCCCAGGCCAGAGTACAGTAGCATGATCTCAGCTCACTGAAACCTCTGCTTCTCAGGTTCAAGCAATTCTCCTGCTTCAGCCTCCCGAGTAGCTGGGACTACAGGCACATATCACCATACCCGGCTAATTTTTTGAATTTTGGTAGAGACGGCGTTTCACCATGTTGGCCAAGCTGGTCTCAAACTCCTGACCACAAATGATCCACCCACCTTGGCCTTCCAAAGCGCTGGGATTATAGGTGTGAGCCATTGCACCCAGTTCAAGTGAGGCAGGCGGATCACTTGAGCCCAAGAGTTTGAGACCAGCCTGGGCAACATAGCAAAATCTCCTCTCTATTAAAACAGAAATAAATGAAAACGAAGGCTGGGTGCAGTGGTTCACGCCTGTAATCCCACCACTTTGGGAGGCCCAGGTGGGCAGACTGCCTGAGGTCAGGAGTTCAAGGCCAGCCTGGCCAACATGGCAAAACCCCATCTCTACTAAAATACAAAATTAGTTGTGCATGGTGGCACGAACCTATAGTCCCAGCTACTTAGGAGGCTGGGGCAGGAGAATAGCTTGAACCTGGGAGGCAGATGTTGCAGTGAGCCGAGATCGTGCCACTGCACTCCAGCCTGGGCAACAGAGCAAGACTCCATCTCAAAATAAATTAAAAAAAAAAAAAAATATATATATATATATACACACACACACACATATATATATTAAACTTTTTTGTTAAAAACTAAGACACAAACCGGGCACGGTGGCTCACATCTGTAATCCCAACATTTTGGAAAGTTGAGGCAGGTGGATCACCTGAGGTCAGGAGTTCGAAACCAGCCTGGCTAACATGGAGAAACCCCGTCTCTACTAAAAATACAAAGAACAAATTAGTCGGGCATGATGGCACACACCTGTAATCCCAACTACTCAAGAGGCTGAAGCAAGGGAATCCCTCGAACCTGCGAGGTGGAGGGTGCAGTGAGCCAAGATCGCGCTATTGCACTCCAACCTGGGCGACAAGAGTGAAGCTCCGTCTCAAAAAATAAATAAACAAACAAATAAAAATTTAAAAAGCTAAGACACAAACGCATACATTAGACTAGTCCTACATAGAATCAGGACCGCCTAGACCTACGTAGGGTCTGGATTATCAATATCACTATCTTCCACCTCTACATCTTGTACCAGTGGAAGGTCTTTAGGGGCAAAAACACACATGGAGCCAGCCGTGAGCTGTCGTCTCCTTTAATTACAATGCATTCTTCTGGAATACCATTTGAAGGATCTGCCTGAGGCTGTTTTACAATTAACTTTTTTTAATAAGTAGAAGGTATACACTCTTAAATAATTATTAAAAGTACAGTATAACTAAATACATAAACCAATAACGTAGTTATTATCATTATCAAGATCATGTCCGGCCGGGCGCGGTGGCTCAAGCCTGTAATCCCAGCACTTTGGGAGGCTGA
>NW_016848871.1:0-2658 GCF_001698545.2 Rhinopithecus bieti | reverse complement strand
TTCCTTTCCTTTCCTTTCCTTCTTTTTTTCTTTCTTTCTTTCTTTTTTTCTTTCTTTTCTTTTCTTTTCTTTTCTTTTTTTGAGACAGAGTCTCACTTTGTCGCTCAGGCTAGAGTGCAGTGGCGGGATCTTGGCTCACTGCAAGCTCTGCCTCCTGGTTTCACCCCATTCTCCTGCCTCAGCCTCCCGAGTAGTCGGGACTACAGGTGCCCACCACCACGACTGGCCAATTTTTTCATAATTTTAGTAGAGACGGGGTTTCACTGTGTTAGCCAGGATGGTCCAGATCCCCTGACCTCGTGATCTGCCTGCCTCAGCCTCCCAAAGTGCTAGGATTACAGGCGTGAGCCAGCGCGCCTGGCCAAGAATGTTCTTTCAGAGGAAATCAGCGTGCTGTTGGGAAGGCCTTGAGGATGGGTGCTGGCCAGGTCAAAGAGCAGACACCGCTGAATGATACGGAAATGGGTGGAAGTGGGTCAGGTGCAGTGGCTTATGCCTGTAATCCCAGCACTTTGGGAGGCCCAGGTGGGTGGATTGCTTGTGCCCAGGAATTTCAGACCAGCCTGGATAACATAGCAAAACCCTGTCTCTACTAAAAATACAAAAACCTAGGTGGGAGGATCAGCTGAGCCTGAGGAGGCCGAGGCTGCAGTAAGCTGTGATTGTGCCACTGCACTCCAGCCTGGGTGACAGAGTGACACCCCGTCTCAAAAAAAAAAAAAGAGAAATGGGTAGAAGTTAAAGTTTCCGGAAGTCTGAACCTTCTCTCCATCCCCGCTTCCCAGAGGTGATGGTGGGTATGGGCTACACACGGGAAGAAATCAAAGAGGCCTTGACCAGCCAGAAGTACAATGAAGTGACCGCCACCTACCTCCTGCTGGGCAGGAAGACTGAGGTCAGTGGGCGCCAGGGGCCCTTGGGAATGCATGATGCCTGGGTGGAGGGACTTGGGGTGCAGAAGAGCCTCATCTGTCATCCTCTCACAGGAGGGTGGGGACCGGGGCGCCCCAGGGCTGGCCCTGGCACGGGTGCGGGCGCCCAGCGACACCACCAATGGAACAAGTTCCAGCAAAGGCACCAGCCACAGCAAAGGGCAGCGGAGTTCCTCTTCCACCTACCACCGTCAGCGCAGGCACAGCGATTTCTGTGAGTATCAACCCCACGCCCTCACGCGCCCTCCTCCTCCCCAAGGCCCAGACTTACAGTTATGTCAAGGTTCTCTGATTGGCAAGCAACAGAAACCCACTGGAGCTAACTGCAGAGAGGGAGGAATGTCTTATAAAGACACAGGGCATTGCACGGAACTTGGAGGCAGGAGTGCACAGCCAGGCTCAGGAAGGGATTAAAACCGGAAAAGCAGCCGGACCCAGAGCAGACACTCTGTCCTGCTTCCTCTCTGCTTGTGTGGTTTTTCCTTTGTCTCTTATTTATCTCATCCTATCTTTTTTCCTGATCTCATAGCTCCCCGATTTTTTTTTTTTTTTTTTTGGAGATGGAGTCTCACTCTGTTGCCCAGGCTGGAGTGCAGTGGTATGATCTTGGCTCACTGCACCCTTTGCCATCCGAGTTCAAGTGATTCTCCTGCCTCAGCCTCTTGAGTAGCTGGGATTACAGGTGCCTGCCATAGTACCCAGCCAATTTTGTATTTTCAGTAGAGATGGGGTTTCACCATGGTGGCCAGGCTGGTCTTAAACTCCTGACTTCATGACCCACCCTCGGCCTCCCAAAATGCTGGGATTACAGGTGTTAGCCACCGTGCCCAGCCTTTTTTTTCTTTTTTTTTTTGAGACAGAGTCTCACTCTGTATCCCAGGCTGGAGTGCGGTGTCGTGATCTTGGCTCACTGCAACCTCTGCCTCCCGGGTTCAAGCTATTCTTGTGCCTCAGGCTCCTGAGTAGACGGGATTATAGGCACCTGCCACCACACCTGGCTAATTTTGTGTTTTAGTAGAGAAGGGTTTCACCACGTTGGCCAGGCTGCTCTTGTACTCCTGACCTCATGATCTGCCTACCTCAGCCTCCCAATGTGCTGGGATTACAGGCGTGAGCCACTGCACCTTGCCCCGATTTCTTGCCTTAGAGACCAGTCCAAATGGCAGCTGGAATTTCTTTGGTCCAGGATGGAGCTCTGATATCAGAGTCCAGTTTGAATTAATCCACTGTAACTGGGGCACAGGAGGACACATTGTACAAAGTGGCTGCTGAGAGCCTGCCGTCTGGCTTTGCCTCCACACTGAAGTGAAGGAGGCTCTTCCTAGTGGAAGAGGGCTGGGCAGACAGCTGATTATACCCCACATTCTGCTACTGACAGACATCTCATCTGCTGCAGAAAATTAAGAGAGAGTCTGAGTTTAAATCTGGGCCGGGCCGGGCGCGGTGGCTCAAGCCTGTAATCCCAGCACTTTGGGAGGCCAAGACGGGCGGATCACGAGGTCAGCAGATCGAGACCATCCTGGCTAACACGGTGAAACCCCGTCTGTACTAAAAAATACAAAAAAACTAGCTGGGCGAGGTGGCGGGTGCCTGTAGTCCCAGCTACTCAGGAGGCTGAGGCAGGAGAATGGCATAAACCCGGGAAGCGGAGCTTGCATTGAGCCAAAATCCGGCCACTGCACTCCAGCCTGGGCGACAGAGCAAGACTCCGTCTCATAAATAAATA
>NW_016848870.1:0-2195 GCF_001698545.2 Rhinopithecus bieti | reverse complement strand
AAAAAAAAAAAAACTCCTGGCCTCAAGCTATCTTCCCACCTCCTTGGCTTTTAGAACACCACACTTTCCTGATGTCCTTCTTTCTGAATCCTTATTCTCAGGTGTCTCTGTGTAGATTCCATTTGTTTTGTCTGTTTCCCAAAATGCCAGTTTTGTTAGTGCCCCATCTCTAGTCCTTTCCTCACCCTGTTTCCTACTTGTGGCTTTAGTTATCAATTATATGTTGATGATTCCAACTGGGCCTGGTGCCTCAAGCCTGTGATCCCAGCACTTTGGGAGGCCAAGGTGGGTGGACCGCTCGAGCTCAGGCCTTCGAGACCAGCCTGGGCAACATGGCGAAACCCCATCTCTACAAAAAAAAATAGAACAAATGTGCCAGCCTTGGTGGTGCACACCTATAGTCCCAGCTACTCAGGCGGCTGAGGTGGGAGGATCATTTGAGCCCGGGAGTTGGAGGTTGCAGTGAGCTGAGATCGTGCCACTGCACTCCAGCCTGGGTGACAGAGTGAGACTCCATCTCAAAACATAAAATATGTTGATGACCCCAAAGTTACAATTTTCATGAGCTATAAGCCTATAAACTTTTCCAATTGGAAGTCCCACAGGCATCTCCAGTTTTACATGAACAAGTACAGAATAACTCATAATCCCCCACATACTCCTTATCCCATATGAATAGGTTCTGCCTAAGGCAGAAATTGGATAATTAGTCTTGGTTATGTCACCTAGCACCCATCCTAACCTCCTCCCCTGCTCCCCGAAATCATTCATTCAGTTTATTACTTGCTCTCCCCACCATTGCTACTACGTTAGTTCTTGCCCCTGCCAGACTTCATCTGGATTACTGCAGCACTCATCCCTGCTGCCCCTCCAATCCTTGTTAACACTCTAGTCAGAATAATCTTTGTAAAACACAGATTTGATTATGTCACTCTCCTCACTTTACCCTCAAAATAAAAATAAAACCCAACGCCTTAGTGTAGCTCTGTCCGTGAATTGGCTTCTTGCTTCCCACCACCCTTCATATCCTCTTAAACTACTTGCAGTTTCCTAATTCATTAGGTTCTTTCACTGTTAGGCATTTGCACACATTTCTCCTACTGGTGTGGATTCCTTTCTCTGACCTAGCTAAATTGTCTTTTTCAATAAATTCTGTTGGCCATGGGGGGTGGCTGGCTCATGCCTGTAATCCCAGCACTTTGGGAGGCCGAGGCAGGGTGGATCACCTGAGGTCAAGAGTTTGAGACCAGCCTGACCAACATGTTGAAACCCCTGACCAACATGTTGAAATCCCATCTCTACTAAAAATACAAAAATCAGCTGGGCATGGTGGCACACAACCATAATCCCAGCTACTCGGGAGGCTGAAGCAGGAGAATTGCTTGAACCCAGGAGGTAGAGGTTGCAGTGAGCCAGAATCACACCATTGTACTCCAGCCTGGGCGACAAGAGCAAAACTCCATCTCCAAAAAAAAAAGTAATAAGATAAATTCTGCTAATGCCATCAATTGTATTTGGCTAAGTCATTCTGGAAGCTACTCATTTTCCAAAGATAAAGCTCTTAAAAAGCATGGTTTTAAGTCAGAGCGACCTAAGGCTGAATCTTGGCTTATCCATCTACTAGTCTTAATAACTTGAGTAAGTTGGAGAACTTTCAGAACTTCAGATTTTTTAATTTAATGCGAAATAAGGAGAACAGTAAGAGTAGCATAGGATTATTCTGAAGGTTAAATGAAATTATGTTTGGCACAAAATTGTTAGCTTCCCTTTTATTTTCCTCTTACTCAGATTTCAACTACAGATTGCTCAAATTTTGGACTTAAGTTTTTAATATGATTTGATCTAAATATCTTTACCCAGAATTCTTTTTTTTCTTATCTCTATACTTTTGCAGTTTTGGGTTGTCAAGATGTGTAACAGCTGCCTGCTCCTCCCTGCTTTTGATGCATTCTTAGGACTGTACCTCTGATCTAACTACGAGACCCCTTGCTGTCTGGTTTAATTTACAGGTTCCTATTTTTGTTTCTTCCTCTTCCTCCTCTTTCCTCCCACTTCCTTTTTTTTTTTTTTTTTTTTTTTGTAGGTTTGACAATCTAGAGAAATTTTTCCACACTATAAAGATTTTAAATATCTCTGTAGGACATTAGTAATTGAAAATAATATATTTGCCGGGCGCGGTGGCTCAAGCCTGTAAT
>NW_016848869.1:0-712 GCF_001698545.2 Rhinopithecus bieti | reverse complement strand
GATGTTAAAACAACTTTGCATTTCTGGGATAAACCCAATTTTGTCATGATGTATTATCCATTGTATATATTGCTTGATTTTATTTGCTTATATTTTAAACTCTATTTTTATGACTTTTAATTTACATTAATGCCCTGGATTTTTTTCTTGTGTATTGTCTTTGGATTTGGCAGCAAGCTAATGCTGGCCACATGAAATAACTTGGAGGTATTCTTTTCTTTTTTATTTTATTGAAGTTATTGTATAAATTTTATGTCTTTCTTTAGGGACATGAAGAAATTTCTTTAAGAAAATTCTACTAAGAAATGTTTAGTAGAATTGGCAAGTGAAATCATCTGGGACTGGAGTTTGTTATAAGGTTTTAAACTAGTAATTTAATTTTTTAGTGGCTATAGTACAATTCCAGTTATGTATTTTTTCTTAAATTACTTTTGGTAGTTTGTGTTTTAAAGGCCTTTGGACCATGAATTAGTCAGGGTTCTCTAGAGGGACAGAACTAATATATATAAAGGGGAGTTTATTAAGTATTAACTCACGTGATCACAAGGTCCCACAATAGGCCATCTGCAGGCTGAGGAGCAAGGAGAGCCAGTCTGAGTTCCCAAACTGAAGAACTTGGAGTCCAATGTTGGAGGGCAGGAAGCATCCAGCACATGGAAAAGATGTAAGCTAGGAGGCTAGGCCAATCTCTCTTTTCACATTTTTCTGCTTA
>NW_016848868.1:0-1208 GCF_001698545.2 Rhinopithecus bieti | reverse complement strand
AAAAAAAAAGAAAACCCATAAAAAAGCACAGTTGCCTTCTTTCCTCTTTTGTCATGCGTACACTGACTGACAGTGAAAGATTGAAAGGGTGTCTTTTTTTTAAACTTTTATTTTAGGTTTGGGGTACATGTGAAGGTTAGTTACATAGGTAAACATGTGTCTTAAAGCCAAAGGAGAGATGAGACATCAGAATCCATGGGATTCAGATTCTTTGCAGCAGCAGCAGCAGCAGTTGGCACCTACCTCCTTGAGCCCAACTAACATGCAGACTATAGGGGAAGCAAAAATGACTAAGCAGTAAACAGCCTCTTTTTTTTTTTTTTTTGTTTTGAGACAGAGTCTCACTCTGTTGCCCAGGCTAGAGGTCAGCAGCATGATCTTGGCTCACTGCAACCTCTGCCTCCCAGATTCAAGAGATTCTCCTGCTTCAGCTTCCGAGTAGCTAGGACTACAGGCATGTGCCACTATGCCCAGCTAATTTTTGTATTTTTAGTAGAGGCAGGGTTTTGCCACATTGGCCAGGCTAGTCTCAAACTCCTGACCTCAAGCGATCTGCCCACTTTGGCTTTCCAAAGTGCTTGGGTTACAGGTGTAAACCACCACGCTCGGTCAATAAACAGCCCATTAATGGTATGGGCAAGCAATCGATTGTGATTGTATCCACAGTTCATGGATTTATCATGCACACCATGGAACATATGCTCTTATATTTAATAGTAAAAAAAAGTTATATCCTGGCATCAATTTTGCTGTCTTTGTTATTTAAGAACTTTAAAATATTTTCAACTTATTTATTTTCTGATTATCAAATAGATACGTTATCTTGAAAGTAGAAGAAAATATAAAGATGCAGAAAAGATTTGCTTATAATCCTGCTACCTAAAACATATAGAACATGTTGGTGTTTGGTTCTGAAGTCATACAAATATTATTTCTGGGTCTGCAATAATGAAGTACCACCCCCAGTGGAAATTTCCTAAATTGCAGGTAATGAAGGTGATGAGTCATTTGCAAAGAAATAAATGGAAAAAAGGAAGTGGCAAGCTTATTCATCTTTATTTCAAGGCAAATGCCCCTAGAAGTTTATGTGGGGAGAAGGGAGAGTCTGGAAGGAGCACAGGCTTGGAACCAGAGGAGGAATGCATAGAAATGAAGGGGAGTGCTTCAAAAAACGGTTCATTTATTCAGTTCTCTTGTTATGAGGTATC
>NW_016848867.1:0-712 GCF_001698545.2 Rhinopithecus bieti | reverse complement strand
GCTGGGGCATCATGCTACCTGACTTCAAACTATACTATAAGGCTACAGTAACAAAAACAGCGTGGTACTGGTACCAAAACAGATATATAGACCAATGGAACAGAACAGAGACCACAGAAATAACACCACACATCTACAACCGTCTGATCTATGACAGACCTGACAAAAATAAGCTATGGGGAAAGGATTCCCTATTTAATAAATGGGTTTGGGAAAACTGGCTAGCCACACTCAGAAAACTGAAACTGGACTCCTTCCCTATATTTATACAAAAATTAACTCAAGATGGATTGAAGACTTAAACATAAGGCCTAAAACCATAAAAACCCTAGAAGAAAACCTAGGCAATACCATTCAGAACATAGGTATAGGCAAAGACTTCATCTAAAATACCAAAAGCAATGGCAACAAAAGCCAGAATTGACAAATGGGATCTAATTAAATTAAAGAGCTTCTGCACAGCAAAAGAAACTATCAACAGAGTGAACAGGCAACCTACAGAATGGGAACAAAGTTTTGCAATCTATCCATCTGACAAAGGGCTAATATCCAGAATCTACAAGGAACTTAAACAAATTTATAAGTAAAAAACAAATTAACACCATCAAAAAGTGGGCGAAGGATATCAACAGACACTTCTCAGAAGAAGACACCTATGCAGCCAACAAACATGAAAAAAAGCTCTTCATCACTGGTCATTAGAGAAATGCAA